>NC_136723.1:21200114-21422614 GCF_936440315.1 Barbus barbus
ATTCTGTCCTTCCTGCAGGAACTGCCGGATAAAGGACGCTCTCCCTCCACACTCGGGGTGTTCGTATCGGCAATAGTGGCCTTCCACGCCCCTATTGCGGGCCAATCAGTGGGCAGGGACAATGCTATCGTCCGTTTTCTAAGGGGTGCCAAGAGGCTGAATCCGCCTCGGCCCCTTACTGTCCCTACATGGGACTTACCCACTGTGCTGAGGGCCCTGAGGGGCCCTCCTTTTTGAGCCGCTCCAGTCCACGAACCTTTGGTCACTGTCGCTGAAGACTGCTCTGCTACTAGCACTAGCGTCAGTCAAGCGAGTAGGAGACCTGCAGGCGCTCTCTGTGAGCCCCGCCTGCCTGGAATTTGGGCCAAACGACTCCAAGGTCGTCCTAAAACCAAGGCATGGATACGTACCTAAGGTACTTTCCACTCCGTTCGGAGCTCAGGTCATCAAACTCTCCGCGCTTCCTCCCTCCGAGGAGGACCGGGAGTTAATTTTGTGATGCCATGTTAGAGCCCTACGGATCTACTTTGAGCGTTCCACCTCCTTCAGGCGCACGGAACAGCTCTTTGTTAGCTTCGGTAACCGCGCCAAAGGGCTTCCGGTCACGAAGCAGAGACTCTCTAAGTGGATAGTGGATGCCGTTACGCTGGCTTACTCTTCCTTGGGCCTTCAATGCCCCATTGGAGTACGAGCCCATTTGACTAGAGGCATTGCCTCGTCACGGGCCTGGTCTAGCAGTGTGTCTATTACAGACATTTGTGCGGCGGCCGGCTGGGCCTCGCCGTCCACATTTGCAAGGTTTTATAAGCTGGACGTACCGGCCTTGCAGGCCAGGGTCCTATCTGCTTAGATGAGTATGACTTACGTTGTGGGAATAACCCTAACGGAGAACTCTTGACTGCACGGGCACTCAAGCTCTCTGATGGGTTCCTTGCATATCTCAGCCCTGAAAGTGCTGAGTATGCGAGGAATGCATGGAATGACCCGGGCCGAGCGTGACCCCTACGAGCTCAGCTCGCTTTAGCCCGAGTATACTATTATACTTCCCTCTGAGCATGGAATGCTTATGGAGGTATTTTACACAGTCGTTCCTCTACCATAGCACGGCGTGATTGAATTGTGTTCCCATAGCGTCTTTAGCAAGACGCAGTACGAGTGGAGTATCGATAGGGAACGTACTCGGTTACTATCGTAACCTCGGTTCCCTGAGATACGGAACGAGTACTGCGTACTTTGCCGTGCCAGGTAGCTGCACGACTCAGTCGTCGCTTCAGTCGAAGTAAACCTGAGGATCCTATGGCCAGACGGCCGATTATATAGCCAGATAACCCCGCCCATTCTGGCGGGATCTGGCGGGCTCCGTCGCCATAGGCTCATGCAGCTCCGCTGCCGACACATTGGTTCGTTTTTAACACACTGCACGAACCAATGATCGTGCAGTTTCACTGCGTGATTGAATAAGGCTTCAGTAAAGGAGAAAAAAAGGCTTTTTCCCATAGCGTCTTTAGCAAGACGCAGTACTCGTTCCGTATCTCAGGGAACCGAGGTTACGATAGTAACCGAGTACGTTTTTGTGCCTTTATACTTAAGACTTATTTATGTAAATGAAGTCAGTTACATGTAGAAATACATCACTAAATAAAAAAATGATTTCTTTTGTAGTTAATAGCAGTTTGCATGAGTTTGCAAACCCATTGCATGCGTGTTTATTCCTATTTTTTATGCTAATTCTATGCTTATTTTTCAGCTTCTCTCTGAATTAAACAGGCTTTTGCTTCTATATTTAAGACTTCCTTATCTACAGTACATATAGATTTCTGATTATAATAATGAAGTAGGTTGATTATGATTGGTTAACATCAGGATGCTTTACAAGTTATGTAAATGACATTCTACTTTTTCCAAAATGATGGTTTGTGTGAAAAACAGACCCAAATTTAAGTCATTATTTGATTAATTTGAATTTAATATTGATTTGTATACTTCAAAACACAATGATGGTAATTTCTTCTATCAAATAATGTCCTGTTAGTCTAATATGTCCTGTTGCACATAATTTGATTTTGCCTTTTGGTAACACTTTATTTTACGGTGTTCTTGTTACACGTTACATGTACTTACTATTATAATAAGAAGAAATTATGCATAATTCCATGCAACTAACCCTAAACCAAACCCTCATCCTAACACTAACCCTATAGCAAGTACATGTAGGTAATTAATATTACTCAGTACTTATATGTATAATTACACTGTAACAAGGACACCTTAAAATAAAGTGTCACCTGTCTTTTTAACTCACAATCTAAGAATAAAAGTCTGAATTGTGAGCGATAAACTCACAATTGAGTGCAATAAGTCAGAATTATGATGTAAAAATGTTGCAATTACCATTTTTTTTTATTCCATGGTGGAAATAAGCTTCTATATTGCCTGTGATTTAAATGCGACTCATACTGTCAGAATTCCTCCTATATGTCAATAAAAGTCCACTGTTAAAAGTCATTGTTTCCCGCTCCAGGATCAGATAAAGCCAACAGCAAGGTTTTCACTCCATGCAAACTGTCTACAAAGGCTGCATGTATAATCCTGAATGATTGCACTTCTCTGTATCTGATTGTCCTTGAGATCAAACATCAAATATGATATTTCATGTCCTGTTTTTTTTCCACCAGATGCTCCCCAAGTCGTTGTGAACATGGAGGGAGATGCTCACAGTCATGGAGCACGTTTCACTGCAACTGTTCTGCCACGGGCTACAGCGGAGCGACCTGCCACAGCTGTAAGAACGCCTCTGAAATACAGACCACTTCCTGCACGCACTTCAAACGCTTCCTGTGCACTTATTCCTTCCACACTCAGAGTCAAGGACAGATTAGGAGACAAACGCAGAGAGAATAGTTACTCCTTCCACATGATGTTCCCTAAACTTCACTATTTGACCACTGTTTATGATAAAACTCAGTTACGGTGATAATCATTTCCTAATTTATGGAATGCAAAATCAACATGCTTCATTCTCTAGATTTTGACATTTTGAATGGAATAACAACATGCATTCGCATTCATATTCATATTAAGTTTTTATGTTTATTGTGCTTATTAATATTCACATACCTGCACTAAACTGCATACATTAGGGCAAAAGTTTGCATATTTGGAGAAATATTTACATATTTACATGTTTACTTAATATTTCCATAATTTCTATTGTATTCCAGGGCTTGGAACCTATTTTTTTGTCCAATTTAGCAACACAGTAGACACACAGTAGTGTATATATACAGTATCTCACAGAAGTGAGTACACTCCTCACATTTTTGTAAATATTTTATTATATATTTTCATGTGGCAATACTGAAGAAATGACACTTTGCTACAATGTAAAGTAGTGAGTGTACAGCTTGTATAACAGTGTAAATTTGCTGTCCCCTCAAAATAACTCAACACACAGCCATTAATGTCTAAACCGCTGGCCCAATTAGCCATTTTCTCCCCCGGTGTCATGTGAGTCGTTAGTGTTACAAAGTCTCAGGTGTGAATGGGGAGCAGGTGTGTTAAATTTGGTGTAATCGCTCTCGCTCTCTCATACTGGTCACTGGAAGTTCAACATGGAACCTCATGACAAAGAACTCTCTGAGGATCTGAAAAAAATAATTGTTGCTCTGCATAAAGATGGCATAGGCTATAAGTGTGTGCTGCTCCCGGCACTGGGGATCTACAGTTCATCGAGGGAACCATGAATGCCAACATGTACTGTGACATACTGAAGCAGAGACTGGGCCGCAGGGCAGTATTCCAACATGATAACAACCCCAAACACACCTCCAATCACTGCCTTGCTAAAGAAGCTGAGGGTAAAGGTGATGGACTGGCCAAGCATGTCTCCAGACCTAAACCCTATTGAGCATCTGTGGGGCATCCTCAAACGGAAGGTGGAGGAGTGCAAGGTCTCTAACATCCACCAGCTCCGTGATGTCGTCATGGAGGAGTGGAAGAGGACTCCAGTGGCAACCTGTGAAGTTCTGGTGAACTCCATGCCCAAGAGGGTTAAGGCAGTGGTGTAAAATAATGGTGGCCACACAAAATATTGACCCTTTGGGCCCAATTTGGACGTTTTCACTTAGGGGTGTACTCACTTTTGTGGCCAGCGGTTTAGACATTCATGGCTGTGTGTTGAGTTATTTTGAGGGGACAGCAAATTTACACTGTTATACAAGCTGTACACTCACTAATTTACATTGTAGCAAAGTGTCATTTCTTCAGTGTTGTCACATGAAAAGATATAATAAAATATTTACAAAGATGTGAGGAGTGTACTCACTTCTGTGAGATACTGTATATACATACATAGAAGCAAGAAGCTTCAAGAGTTTACCTTATATTGAATACATGACAGAAACAATTAAACAAAAAAAGCTCAATTTAATTATATACAAACTCGAAATTCACAGACTCTTATTTTGAAATGTCTAATCTTCACTACTGGTGGCAGCTCATTCAAACAGATTAGGGAGATAAAATATGCACTTTTACAGCCGTTGACAGCATATTAAACACCTATTATTAAATATAAACACCTCAAAAATAAACATTGTCATAATTCATCAACAGCCGACCATACACAATTGTTTGTGATAAATGCATAATATAAATTGACTGCGAGCTGCTCTGAAACTGCAACCCTGTAGAGCGTGCAACAGCGCCGAGCTTTGATTTTGAAATGTGCAGCATTCATATTTATTTAATTAAATCAAAGGCTTTTGAGGTTAAATAATCATATTAGACTGCATAGCAATTCATGTTTTTACATTTACAAATTTGAGATGTCCTAAAACAATAGTTAAGACTTCTTATTATACAATTTAAGATACCTTTAATTTCATAAAAGCATGAATGCATTTTACAGTTTGCACACAAGTGAAATGCTATCATTAATTGCATAAGTTTGCAGATGTCATTTTGCCGCCTATAGTAGTTTTAATATTTTATAGTTTTATATTGCATTCTGAAACATACATATTTTCATTGTATATGGAACACTTTCATCCCAGAACATCAAGCAAAATTGAATTCCTCGTGATATGAGGCCTGTAAGGAAACAATATAAAACACGACGCAAGGGCAGGCGCTCATTAGCTGCAGATCTCCAGCTTTACACGCTTATGGATTTACACAGTCCTCAATTAAGTGAAAAGGTCTGCTTTTGGTGCCGTAAAAGAGAGTGGAACAGATTTGGGCTGAAATGAAGCACACGTCACTCAAATGTTTAATGGCGGCAGCATTTAAGACGTTCACACTTGAGCTGTTTTAAAGGGTGAGCGTTATTGAGAGGGACTTTATAGAGCGGCCCCATAATTAGATCTCACATAAAGCAGCTGTCAATCAGAGGAGTGTTTGAGGTTTAAAAATCTAAGGAAATTTCTGCAGCACTATAGCTGAATATATCTGCACATTCACTGTTTCATATATATTTATATGGGTTTAATGAGGTTTTGATGTTAACAAAATTGAAATTGAAACTAAGTAACAGTTTCTCCAGGTGCTTAGACATATATACTGTATGTAAATATAGATATGGATATTAAATAAATGTGAAATATTATTATTATTATTGTTATTATTATGCTTTCAGGGAAAATAATAAAAATTGGAGGGAAATACATTTTTCATGTAATATACAAGTACATATTACCCTGGAGGCCATCTGTTATGTCTCCGAGTCCCTGGAGGCCTCCAGAGCGTCCACCCCCCTCCCCATGGGTTGTTGCAAGGCGCGGGACGCGCCTTTCAGGAGGGGGGAGTAAATGTCAGTCCTGTCTTCCTGTGTCTTGTTTCCCCTCCTCTCGTGCCCATTTTGGTCAGTTTCCTGTCTCCTGTTCTCGTTTAGTTCTCATCATTAGTTTATTAGTCTCCAGCCGTGTTTTATTAATTATCTAGTTTTCCCCAGTGTTTATTAGTCCTCTGCTTCCCTGCCTCTGTGTCCGGTCTTAATCGTCATTATGTGCATGTCTTTCCGTGTCTCCAGCGTTCCCTAAGTTTTGGTTAATAAGTCAATGTTTTGAAGAAGTTCCTCGCCTCCTCGTTCCCTGGCTCCTACGTGTTGTGACAATTACAGATTAAAATGACGTGTGTGTATATATATATATATATTATTTTTTTTTTTTTTTTTTTTTTTTTTTTAATTACTAGACTTGTGATCAGGTTATTATAAAGCTTTATTAGTTTTCATAATCTCAAATCTGACCATACATATCTTCTATCTGTATGTCTTCTATACACTATTATACATGTAATAGAAACTGATTACTCTAAATTTTGCCTTCAACAAACAAGCAAACAAACAATATTTTTTTTTACATGGTAAACAAGAGTGTGTGTGGGTATGTATGTACATATATATATATATATATATATATATATATATATATATATATATATATATATATATATATATATATATATATATATATATATATATATATTATTGTTGTTTTATTTATGTTTTTACTGTTCTGGGCTTGTGATCAGGTTGTTATGAAGCATTATTAGTTCTCTTAATCTCAAATCTGTTCATAAAAATAATTCTCTTCTGTCTGATGCGTTTGAAATATGAAACAGATTGCATATAGATTGTAATTATTTTCCTTGAAAGTGAAACCTACAGTAATCCATTTCCTCCCTAAGCACTTTAATAGATAGTTAACTTCCCCCGTTTGCATTACATCATGAATTCAGAGCTATGAAACAGATGCAGATGGTCATAATTAAAGCTGCTTCGTTTGCCTGAGCGCGTTCAAAATTGATGGCAGCACACTTCAGATGAAACACTGCTTTCATTTTATAATACAAATACACTGGAAGGTTTAACTTCACAAATATTCCATGCAAAATTAAGTGGACAATATATGATTCCCATCATTTGCCTCTGAATGCAATGCTTGCATAATATTACAAAATATAGTATGTGGAAAATTTCTGAAAATGAACGTGAGCCAAAGAGAAAAAGGTTGCAGTAAGTTCAAACTCCAATGTAACACAATTAGAACATATAATGTGATCAGTGGCATAAAGAAGTGAGTTACAAAACCATGTCAACATCCTGCCTTCACAGTCACTTCACACTAATTGCATTTCTATTAAAAGTTCAAAACAGCACAGATAAGAAAGTGTAGCTACGTACTCATTTAAACACTTTACTGGCTTGTGTTTTGGTGAGGAATGTTAGCAGATGAACACGAGATCCAGCGTTAATTGACAGGGATCATTCTGGAACATTGATCAACACATCTGCTTAACCAGTCACATCGTTCCTTCCAGGTGTGACATCAATAACATCGAGAGCGTCAGAGTGAAAATCTCCCAACACAGCTGTGATGATCAGATCTCACACAGGACGTGGTTTAGCAACAAATCAGTATGAATAACAAACTTAACTACAACTTTCAGTTGCATGCAGTGACATTATAGTCAGCAAGAACTAAAACCATTAAAACATTTTTGTTACTTGAAATAAAATAAACCTTAACTGAAAGAAAATGTTACTTTAATTTTTTCATTTGCTTTTAACTTTAATTTTCATTTCAGCTAGTTGCTAAATAAACATTTTTCATTTTCATTTAGTTTACCTTGTAATAACTAAAACTGAAACAAAACAAAATTTAAAAACTGAATGGACACATAAAAAACAAAATTGACAAAAAACTATAAAAATTATTGTTTTTATAAATATTTTGTTAAATGCTGCTCTTTGTCCTCTGTTCTTATTGATTCAGACTTACAAATGAGGACAATAGAAGCAATCAAATCCAACAAAAGAGCAACAACATGCAAGTGCTATGACAAGTCTCCTTTAGCCTTTAGACAACGCAGTACACATACTAAGTTTTTTTTTTTTTAAGAAAACGAGTAGATAGAATATAGAAAAAAGAAACCTAGTTTTTTTAGTTTTTTTTTTTTTTTTTTTAAAGAAGTGGATAGAATAGAAAAAAGAAAGCTAGTGTTAGTTTTTCAAGAAAAGCTAACAGTTAGAGAATAAATATGCAATTTATTGAGGGTCAAGTGTGTGTGGGTTTTTTTTTTTATGTATATAAAAAGAAGACATATAGATCAAATAGAATTAGAATAGAGAGTGCTAGAGTTAGAGGGTCAAATAAAGATGGAAGAGATGTGTTTTTAGCCGTTTCTTGAAGATGGGTAAGGATTCAACTGCTTGGATTGAGTTTTGCAGGTCATTCCACCAGATGGGAACAGTTCATGAAAAAGTCAGTGAAAGTGATTTTGTGCCTCTTTGGGATGGCACAATAATGCGTTTATCACTTGCAGAATGCAACTTTCTAGAGGGCGCATAAGTCTGAAGTACTGAATTTAGGTAAAGGGCTGCAGAGCCAGAGGTGGTCTTATAGGCAAACATTAATGCCTTGAATTTTATGGGAGCAGCTACTGGTAGCCAGTGCAAATTGATAAACAGAGGTGTGACATGCATTCTTTTCGGCTCATTAAAGATCAATCTTCCAGCGGCATTTTGGATTAATTGTAGAGGTTTGATGGAATTGGCTGGAAGACCTGCCAAGAGAGCATTTCAATAGTCAAGTCTGGACAGAACAAGAGCTTGAACAAGGAGCTTGTGTTGCATGTTCCGAAAGAAAGGGCCTGATCTTCTTAATATTGTATAAAGCAAATCTGCAGGACCCGGCAGTTGAAGGCGTTATGGTTGATGAGCCTAACTGGAAGGTGAAATTGTGATGAAGTGATGGGTTTGCAAGCAGTTCTGTCTTGAGTTGAAGGTGATGGTCCTTCATCCAGCAAGAAATGTCTGTTAGACATGCTGAAATGTGATAACTCACCTCTCTAAGACACCTTGAAGGACCTATATGAGACGTAAGACTCAAACCACTGGAGTGCGGTTCCTGAGATGCCCTTTCTTAATAGGGTTGACAGGAGGATCTGGTGGTTGACCTAAAGCAAAAGTATCAAAAGCAGCAGACAGTTCCAGCAAGATAAGTAATGAAGACTTGGAAGCCGCTCTTGCAAGTCTTAGGGCTTCAACAACTGAGAGCAAGGCAGTTTCGGTCGAATGTCCACTTCTGAAGCCAGACTGGTTGCTGTCCAGGAGGTTGTTCTGTGTGAGAAAGACAGAGGCTTGGTTGTACACAACTCGTTCAAGTGTTTTTTCAATGAAAGGAAGAAGGGAAACTGGTCTATAGTTCCCTAAAAGAGTTGGGTTAAGAGTGGGTTTCTTAAGAAGTGGGGTTATATGAGCCTGTTTAAATGCTGAGGGAAAAAATGTGTTAACGATGTGAGTGAGTGCAGGTATCTGCAGGTGAAATGGCTTGAAGGAGCAACATATACAGCAAATTTATTGTATTTAGTGTATATTTGTGTATTAATTTATTAGTTCTGATGGTACTATCCTAATTATTGTGTGCCAGATAAATACTGCTCTTTTAAAGTGAATTATGTTGTCATATAATTACATAATTCAATGCAAGACACTATAGGTAAAACCATTTTTTTCATGCAATTTATCTGATTTTTTTTTTTTTTTTTTTTTTGTTTCCATGCAGACTTCTTTCAGATTACTGGAAATAAAACATTAAAAAAAAAAAACTTTTATTTATTGTACTTTATTGCACTTTATCTATTTGCATCTGTAAATTTAGATCATATCTTTGAAGGTCACTTTTTCAAAATTAGTTTGTTTCTCTACTTCATTAACACTTACACACACCACAATTTACAGTTTTATTAATATCTATATTCTGAATGTTTATATTACATTTGCCTGAGAAATATTTAATATTTTATGTGTAGATTTAGATTACAATGAAATATATTTTTAGGTCGTTTTCTCAATATGAGTTTGTTTCTTCCGTTCAGTAACACTTACATACACTAGAATTTACCGTTTTATTCATATCTATATTCTGAATGTTTATATGACATTTGCCTGAGAAAGATTTAACATTTTACGTGTACATTTAGATTATAGTACATATTTTTAAAGGTCTTTTTCTCAAAATGAGTTTAGCAGCACTTACACACACCAAAATTTTGTTTTATTCATATCTGTATTCTGAAGGTTTTTGCTGAAGGATTTGTTCATACATCACTCGCCTGATAATTTTAATCCTAAAACATGGTGAAACAATTATTTTCTGGCTGTCGACAGTATTTCATGATTCATGGAGTGATAAAAAGAGAAATCCCAAATCCCCTCTAATATGTCAACAAAATGAAACAAGAATGTTTAACCTGGCTTTATCCAGTGTTGAGATATATCTTCTGGGAATGTATGCGAATTAGTGCATTTTTACTACATGATGCCGCATATTTAAACATAACATTTCAGAAAACTTCTAATACAAAAAAATGTCGTAATTTACTGAAATTGATCAACTGGGTAATTATGGTGATATACTATTATTATAAATTTTTTACCCATTCACCTGTACTATCTTTCCTAGAAAGATCATGGCTTAATTTTTCTGGTAGCAGGTTGTAACTAAATATATTTTCTAAACGTCCTGAAGCTTCTCCAGAGCATTTAAAGTATCTCAAGTACTGGAATCAAAACCACCTCACCATCCTGTTTAACATGTAATAACATTTTACAGGGTGTGAAAACAAAAAGCGACGTTTTTATGTGAGCTGCATTTTCACACGTTGCGTGAACAGATCTCAACTTTATGCATAGACAGAAAGTGTGAACGCGCACTCGTTTAAGTACGTTACTGTTATTATTCACAGTGTTGAACGTAAACAGCTTCACCTCATTTTCTCTCCACGCTAACCTACTGCTTCTGTGTTTACAGCCATTTACGAAGCGTCGTGTGAGGCGTACAAACACAAAGGAAACACGTCTGGCTTTTACTACATTGACGTGGATGGAAGCGGCCCCATCAAACCTCAACTAATCTACTGCAACATGTCAGGTGAATCTCACACAGCGAAGCCAAAGTGATTAAATCCCTTTAAACACTCCGTAATTGGGACTTTAATCCACAGCTTTTGATCCTTCACGCACTGTGTCACACCCCGCGGAGGAAGTCAGCTGTGACACTCACAGAAAAACACCTTTTAGAAGAAGTTGACAGATCAACCTTTGAGCGTGTCTTTCTGACGTTCACTCGCACAAATAAAGTTTTGAAAGGCTTTTACGGCCTCATGCCACAGAAGAAGCTTTTGAAGTTGAATGGCTCTTTAGAAAACCATCACGTCACCTTTGATAGATCCTCACTTCTCCTTTGTTAAAGTCAATTATGAAATCCAAATGGACTCTATTGACTTTCTTAATACACATCGCTAGTCGTATTGTGCATGATTCATGTGTCTTGTGTTTCTTCCTAACCTTCTCTAAAATTATTTTTCTTCTTTCAATCAGTTCCCCATGGTTACATACACATATATTTTCATATTCAGTATTCACATCAGTGTTATTAATGTACTGTTATTGTATTGTATTTTGAATTAGTTATTTATTTTATATTTTCAGATTGAATATTACTTTTAGTAAAATTGTGTTTTTGTCATTTTTAGTATATTCTATTATATACTACTAAATACTATTATAGTATTTATTAATATTTAAAAATATATATATTTATATATATATATAAAAAAATTATATTAACAATAACTTTACTTAAAAATGTCAAAAGATTCACATTTCACACTACATCAGTCAAATTAATTGAAAACGTTATTTCATTATTTCAACATTTTAACAGTAGAACCGTTATGAAACATCAATAATCTCTAATGCAACTCAAGTACCAAATTCAGCTATTCTTTGAACCCAGGAACCTTTATTCTTATGATTGTTTAGTATATATCACATGCATTATTATTTTTTTGTTTTGTTTTATGAATGTCCTGTGACTTTTTGAAGGTCTAATGACTGTTGCACAGGAGAAATCGAAAGAGCTCTGAGCTAAAAGATTGTTCACCGTGTGTCATTTTAGCCTTTTCATCGTTCAAATCCCTCTTTTCCCTACAGATAAAGCATGGATGGTGATCCAACATAATAACACGGAGCTCACCAAATTAAAAGCGTCCTCCGGGATAAATCAGCATTTAGCCCACTTTAACTATTCCGCCGACGCGGAGCAGATCCAGGCGATAATTACCCAAGCGGAGTACTGCGAGCAGGAGCTCTCCTACCACTGCAAAAAGTCACGGCTCTTGAACACACCAGGTAAGCCCTTTTTATTAGGAATATCGATCGCCCCCTCCCTATGAAAGGTCAGGCTTATTAAAACCTCGCTCCATCCGCAGACGCATGACACTTAAGCAAACGACTCAAATTGATTGTTATGCTCTTGGTTACGGACAGCTCAGTTATTTCGCTTTTTTTTTCTGCGTTAAATTAATTGACCTTTAGGGTGAATTATTCATGTGCATTTGCACCTTTGAAGAGCTTTTACCGTGTTTGTTTGTGTGGGCTTGTCTCATGGTTCGGTGTCTATCACAGGCCGAGACGGGTGATAACGGTTCTCGTAGTCTCTCAAATAAACAGGAAACATCCGCACACATGGTAATTACATCCATTAGTTGTGACATTATCAGAGTTCTTGATGAGACGAGGAGAACACAATGTCGGGCGTAAATAAGAAATGTTGAAAATGTCAGATGAATAGTAATGAAAATAACGATTAAACCTGGACAGATGCATGCGAGACTGATGGAAAATCACTCACGAGATCTCTTTAACATCTTAAAGCTTTCTCTTAGACAGCAATGAGATTACAAGCAGAGTAAATAGAGACATGTTCTGCTTCTCAGGTGTTTTGTATGAGAAAAAGACCTCAGTAATCTCACATATCATCTCAAAATTGCTCAAAATATCTCTTTATAAGATCAAACTTTTCTCATCAAATTCAGGACCAGTTGATCTGAACTATTGACTCTTTTGTGTCTATCTTTATTTCTTTTGAGGAACTCTAGAAACATCTCACATCCTGCTTCTCAGGTGTTTCTCATCCGAGTAATTGTCTAAAAAGTTTGTTTTCCAATTTGCCAAGATCAAACAAACAAACAAAAAAATCTCTGACTTCAACAAAAAGATCTCAAATATTTCATCAAATTCAGAGTAAAATGTTGGTTCTTTTGTGTCTGTAGAAACATCATTTCCAGCTTCTCAGATGAGAAAAAGATCCCAGTAATTTTACACGCGTCTTTTGGAGATCTCGGATTTGCCAAGATCCCCAAGTCTGGAGTCTGCAGCCAGAAATCTCTGAATGAACTCAAACATTTATTTTGAGGAACTTCAGTAGAAACATCTCGTGTCCTCAGATGTTTCTCATGAGAAAAAGACCCCAGGAGTCTCACACATCGTCTTAAAATGTCTCAAATTGTTCTCAGATTTGCCAAGATCCCAAAGTCTGCAACTAAAACTCAAAGAGCTTAATATGTACGCAAACATTTCTCATCAAATTCGGGATCAAATGATCAGAATTATTGGCTCTTATGTGTCTGTTCTGATTTCTTTTGAGGAACTTTAGTAGAAACATCTCATTTGCTGCTTCTCAGTTGTTTCTCATGGGTAAAATACCCCAGTAATCTCATTTCTCATCAAATTCAGGATCAAATGATTGCAGTTATTGACTCAATTTGTGTCTGTTTTTATTTCTTTTGAGAAACGTGTAATATTCTGTTTCTCAGATGTTTCTCATTAGAATATATCTCAGTATAAACTCAAATATGTCTCATTAAATTCAGGGTCAAATGATCTGAACTATTGACTTGTTTGTGTCTATTTTAATTTATTTTACGGAACTTTAGTAGAAGAATCTCATTTTCTGCTTCTTAAATATTTCTCATGAGAAAAAGACCTTAATAATCTCGTCATCTCAAAATGTCTCAAACTGTACTCAGATCTACCAAGATCCCAAAGTCAGAAATCATTGGTGTCTATTTTTTATTTCTGTTGCAAAATTGGTAATGTAAAAATTCCTAAAAACTCAGTAATATTACTTATGAAAGCACAAGCTCTGAGCAATAACATTTAATCTGGGTGTGCTTTATTCCAGAAATCTTCCTGTTTGCTTTCCATCATCTCAGTGTGATAGTGTAGCGCGGTTGCGTCAGTCTGATGATGAGTGCTGTGTGTGTGTGTGTGTGTGTTGCAGACGGCACTCCGTTCAGCTGGTGGGTGGGCCAGTCGGGCGAGGCACACATGTACTGGGGCGGCGCGGTGCCAGGCAGTCAGCAGTGCGCCTGTGGCCTGCAGGAGAACTGTGTGCATCCCGAACACTTCTGCAACTGTGACGCCGACAGCAAAGAGTGGTACAACACACATTCACATGACTGTCAGCAGCACATCCAGCTCATATTACAACCCCAAACCACGTTTGTTTAAAGAAAATGAAGCCTACTTTCAGGAACATTGAGATGGTTTTGTGCATTGTAGCATTGTTTTCATGGCAGTTACAGACATTCAAACCCTCTGAATTCTTAAAACTAAAATGCATTGATGTTTTCGTCTTTCAAACAGTATGAATTTAAACTTCAGATGCAACAAACTGCATAAGGTTTGGTAAATTTGATTAATTTCTAGGAATCAGCTTAATCAAATGAATCTGTCTGATTCAATGAATTGATTAAAATTTCTGATTCGACGATTCTTTTTTAAATCCAAATTCAACAATGTCTGTCTATTTGAACGGATCACTCCCTTAAGTCATTTAATGCAAATGCATGCTGAATACCATCAAAGAACCAAAAATATTGAAATATGCTTATGTATTAAACCCAGAACTTCTGTCCAAACCCTTGGATGTTTTATTAAATGACTTTATTATAATCTAAATAGTTTAAAAACAAATAAATGCCACCATAATGCAATAAATGGATTATGTTTTTACCGTATTACATTTTTCTGTATTGTGGGAATTGGAAAATGTGGTTGCAATGCAAAAAAAGCATGTTGCAATATTGTCAGGACTGGGAAATATTGAAAAAAATATGTATAGAATAGTTTAATTTGACCCAGAACTAAACATAGATTAAAATAGTTTATTGATTTCATTAAAATCAATTTATATTATTATAATGCAAAACAACAGATGCCACCCTGATACAAATGAGGTTTTAAAACATTGCTTCTCTTTATAACTTAGATTTTATTTCCACATTATGGGAATTGGAAAATGTCCTTGCAATGCAATGCAAACAAAAGTAAATTAATTAAAATAAATTAAAAATAAACATGTCGCAAAAGACAGAAAAAAATGGAATTATGTTTATGTATTACATATTTCGTATTTGTCACAGAACTATTGTCCAAACACTTAAAAAATATTTTTAATTAAAATAGTTTATTGATTTTATTAAATTCAATAAAAAAATGTAAACAATAAATGCCACCATGATGCAATAAACAAATAAAATTGATAATCTTTCTTCTATTTTTAATGCAGCTTTATTCTGCATAATGAGAATTGGAAAATGTGCTTGCAATGCAATGCAAAATTGCTTTTGACTTATGGGTGAAATTTGATCTGGGCATGTTATCATCCACATTCTTGACAGTTTTGATGAGATTGACACCTCATGTGTTCAGTCATGCTGTTTTGATTCTTTGACAGGTCGAATGACTCCGGGCTGCTGTCCCATAAAGAGCATTTACCGGTGCGAGTGCTGGCTGTGGGTGACATCAACAGATCGGGTTCAGAAGCGGCCTACAGAGTGGGACCCCTGCAGTGTTATGGTGACAGTAAGTACCGCACAGATTTAATCACACTGTGAGCGCTCACTCTGTCAACCTGTCAAATCCAATGTAAATGTTTTCTCCAGACAACTTCTGGAACGCTGCCTACTTCAACAAGGAGACGTCTTACCTGCACTTTCCCACGTTCCACGGGGAGCTGAGCGCCGATATCTCCTTCATGTTTAAGACCAGCTCTTCATCGGGAGTGTTTCTGGAGAACCTGGGGATCAAAGACTTCATCCGGATCAAACTGAGCTGTAAGTACGTTCGACCTTCCCGTTTATTCCTCTGAATCTCACGAAAACCTGCCAAGACGTTTCAGCATGAAATAAAAAGGAACAGTTTTTGTTTTTCAAGTAGTAACTAAGTACCCCCAAAGTCTTAAAAGAAAAGCTCATTCTTATTAATTTAATTGGGGGAAAAAAATAAAATAAAATAAATAAATATATATATATATATATATATATATATATATATATACACACACACAATAAATTATATAAATATAATAAAACTTTAATAATAAAAAAATATATAATAAAATAGTAGTTTACCGCTTAATTTGAGTATTTTTGGATGCATTACAATAATGAGAATTAGAAGTTAATTATATATTTTATTTAAATTATACTATTAAAAAAAATATATATTAGTTATTTTATATTATTATATATTTTTTTATTATTATATATATATATATATATATATATATATATATATATATATATATATATATATATATATATATATATATATATATATATATACTAAATATTATTAAAGTAGTTTTACTGATTATTGGAGTAGTGAAGGTAATATATATGGCTACATAACAGAAATTAGAATTGGGAATACATAATATAATATAATATAAAAATGTAACTATAAAATTATAAAATAGTATAATTTAAATATAATATATATTATATAAATATGAATAAAATAAGGCGAAATCCTCTAAATGTTTGGGTTGAATGTGCTGGAATGTCTTTAAAAAAAATTAGAATGCAAAAAAATATTAATGGCCTTCAAAATAGGTTTCATTTTATTGTATTTCTCTTTTGATTTTGTGGTAAAATATGAATTATACATGTTCTTGACATGTTTCATGAGACTCACCGCTGTAGAGAGACACGTAGAATAATCAATATGTGATTATGTAGTGACTGAGTCGAGTATTGAATTGATGAACTATCTGTGTGTGTGTGTGTGTGTGTGTGTGTGTTTGCTCATGTTTGTAACGGGGTTACATACGCGAGTTGAGTATGTCAATATTGCTGGGTATTTGTTCATCCACCAAAGGGAGAAATAATCCAGAGAAGCTCTCGGCTGAAAATATAGACATCACAAAATGGTTTTCTCCAGGGAAATTACCGCAGAATAGCTCTTGAACCAATATGTAGAGACGTGCTCAGCTGGTTTGCAGCGAAACCCTCCTCTACATGATCAATTTAAAACCTTCGGCCATTTTGTTAGCGGTGTTTGCTAAGTCAAGCATCAGCTTTACTGTTACTCCAGTCATCTGAAGCCCTAAACCATTCAAATAAAGTATTACACTGTGTTTGTGCTCCTATAGCCTTATAGTTCTGTTGCTATTTTAAATTAGTTATTATTTTTCTGTTATATAAATATAATAATAATAATAATAATTTTATATGAATATTGTTTAATTATAATATTGAATATACACCACCAGTCAAAAGTGTTTGAACAGTTAGATTTTTTTATGTTTTTAAAGAATTTGCTTCTGCTCACCAAGCCTGCATTTATTTGATCCAAAGTACAGCAAATCTGTAAAATTCTGAATATAAAATTCTGAAATATTTGTACTATTTAAAATAACTCTTTTCTATTTAAATATATTTGAAAATGTATTTTATTCCTGTGATTTCAAAGCTGTTTTTTTTAGCATCATTACTCCAGTCACATGGTTCTTCAGAAATAATTCTAATAGTCTGATTTGCTGCTCAAAAAACATGTATTATTATTATAATTATGTTGAAAACAGCTGAGTAGAATTTTTTCAGGTTTCTTTGATGAATAGAAAGTTCAGAAGAACAGCATTTATCTCAAATAGAAATCTTTTGTTGCATTATAAATGTCTTTATCATCACGAAAAAATTATACTGACTCCAAGCATTTCAATGGTTTAGTGTATAATGTTACAAAAGCTTTTTATTTCAGATAAATGCTGATCTTTGGATCTTTCTATTGATCAAAGAATCCTGAAAAAAAATTACTCAACTGTTTTAAATATTGATTATAATAATAATAATAATAATAAATGTTTCTTGAACAGCAAATCAGCATATTAGTCGTATGTGACTGGAGTAATGATGCTGAAAATTCTGCTTTGAAATCACGAGAATAAATTGCATTTTAAAATATATTCAAATAGAAAACAGCTACTTTAAATAGTAAAAATATTTCAAAATTTTACTGTTTTTGTTGTACTAAATAAATGCAGGCTTGGTGAGAAAAACATTAAAAATCTTACTGTTCAAAAAGTTTTGACTGGTAGTGTATATATTCAAATGATAAATATTACAAATACTATGCATATAATATACATCATACAAATATAGAATGCTATTTAATTGGAGTTATTGAATCAGTTCCTATTTCTAAAAATGTTTTTATGTTTTAATGTGCTTTACTAAGTGATCTGATATCCTGTTGGAGCAGAAAACTGGTAAACACAGGTGCACACAGGAGGAACCCAGCCATTTTTAGAGAGCAGAAGATCACAGAAACTAATGCAACTGCATAGCAAAATGCTAAAAATCACCCAGAACCCAAACATGCACAAAAACCACTTTGATTTCCTCTGAAAATGTAAAATCTAGTTCAGCTGCTGTTAGATGAGCTCTATCTGTCTCCCGTCAGCCGCAGTTCATCCAAACCCTATAAAAGCCCTCGTCCTGTGGGTGTGTGAGTTTTATTATACCCCTCCGCCACGTGCTTGCTGTCTATTGCGCGGGTGTTTAACTGCATGAAAGAGCTGTTAAATTCCTGCCGTAATGGCCTCATGTGATGGATGAGAATAGAGTATGTGAAGACCTTACAGCGCCCGAGCGCTTGTTCCTTTATAATGACAAATCCTCCGGCTGGAAGAGCTCAATTAACCTCTCATTATATGCTGACGGAGTCGCTCGTGTAGGACGTGAACTCACAGGAAGTTCCTCTCAAAGCCATGGACGAGAATAAACAGTGGCGTCTGAGATCTGAGCTGGAAGAGTTTGGTCAGAAACGGTGGCCAATAAAGGCTGCTTAATAAAAAGAACTCCCAAAAACAGTCTGTGATCTTCTGAATGAATGAATTGAATATGGAAGTAGCTCAGATCATTTGATGAAGGATTCGATGAGTTCATATTTTCTTCAGGAGAAACATCTGGTTACTCAGAGAAGCTGTTAAGATCTTAAAGATATCTGGGGAGAGTTTTCTCTCTCCTGCGGGTTTTTAGCTCTGTAGATGATGCTGTTCATCAGCATGATGCTTTTCTCCCATTTAGAGCAGCTGAATGGATCTGTCAGCTGTTTTCTCATTCATTTCATCATCATTAGTAGTTGTTTTAGACGTTCTCCTGGCGTTTTCTCAAAGTATCAAGCATCATCTGCCACACAACAGATTTCACTGGAACGCGTCTCATGTCTCATTTCTCTTCAACAGTTGCGTCTTATTAACCATCAGCCAGATATCAGTCTGAACATCCATCAGATGTGTTGTGTTTCCAGCCCCGACTCAGGTGCTCTTCTCGTTTGACGTGGGGAACGGGCCTCTGGAGGTGAAGGTGGAGACGCCGGCGGCTCTGAATGACGAGCGCTGGCATCACGTGAGAGCCGAGAGGAACGTGAAGGAAGCCTCGCTGTATGTGGACCATCATCCCGGCGCCGTTCAGAAAGCCCCCGCTGACGGACATATTCATCTGCAGCTCAACAGCCAGCTGTTTGTAGGTAGGAGAACAATTAACAGATAAATGATGTCTTTTCATCCTGTGTGCGGCTCAGAAGTCACAGCGCTGAAATCATGCTTTGGATGGACATTATTTGTCCCTTTTGTGTGAATCTCACGAAGAACAAGTGCAACTCATAGATCATTTCAAAATCAAATAGTCAAATAGCACATTTTGCTTAAAAATATTTTACACAATAAAAAATTTACGAAATACTAAAAAAGGAATTTTTGCTTTCAGATATTCTATATTTTTATCATTTTTTCCTTTTTTATACTTTTTATTTCTAATTTAGTTTTATTGTAGTATTATTTATATACTATTATAATTTTTTTTTTCATATTTAAAAAACAGCAACTTTTTTTGTTAAATCTATTGTACTATTATAGTATTTATTAATATGTTATGATAAAAGGGGAAATTTTGCTTACAAATATTTTATATTTTTATCATTTTTAATAAATATTTCCATTGCAGTGTTATTTTAGTATTATTTATGTACTATAATAGTATTTAGCAGTATTTTGAATTTACTTTTATTTTTAAATCTTCAGTACTTTTGTCAATTTTATTAGTGTTTGTGTTTTTAATATTTATTTAATTTATTTTTATTTCAGCTGTACTTTTAGTAATGTTAGTACTTTAACTTATTTCAGTTAAATAAAAAATATATATATTTTTCTTTTTTTTAGGTTGGCTTTTGATCTAATATTTATATTTAATTTCAGCTTTATTTCAATAACCAAATTAGTTTTACTTTTAGTTAAAAATAAAACTACTGTTATATAGTTATATATATATATAACTATATAATATTATTTATATATATATATATAATATATATAATATTATTTTGTCTTTACATATTTAAAAACTGTAAAGTGTTTGCATTTTGATATTATTTTAATGACAATTAACCACATTATTATTAGTAGTAGTAATAGTAGTAGTATTTAATAAAGTTACTCATACATCACTGCATTTGTTATATTGCCTTTATGTTGATTTTTTAAAATACAGTATTAAGAATAATTAAAAATAATGAACATTATTGCAAATGTATAACATCCAGATGCATCATAACTCATAATATGGGAAATTTGTAAGTACAAGTCCTGAAAATAATGTTTAAAATAAGTTTTAAAAAAAATAATGCAAAATGTTGTTTATTTTATTATCTTTTGGTTATGGGGGGTGAAATATGAGATGAATTGTGAGCAGGTTTCATGAGATTCAGTCCTGTAAAGCATGCTGGTGTGTATCTGAAGGGCTGAAACAGGTTGTGATGCCATGACTCTCAATGCGAATGCTTTCTGTGAAGCAGAAGATCTGTTGACCTTGACTGAGCAGCTGCCAAATCTGAAAGGTGTCTGTGTGTTGGAGGAATTCAGCGCAAATTAATTGAAGTTTTCCAGTAAGTGTTGGCAAAGTAGTGTCATTATAGTTCAATCTTTAGAGCTCCATCTGCAGCAATTGGATTGGAGGTTCCCATGACTGTTCAAAAAGAACTCTATTTCAGCCCGTTTATAATGCAGGTCTGAGGTTTTCTGGGTAAAATAGATCAGTCATTCGACTCCAGGAGAGGCTTTCAGTATTGCAGATATTTTTTCCATGTCATAACATGAGAAAGAAATACATTTTTATCAAGTTATCAGCTTTGATAGGCTGCTGCAGACTCGAAGGAAGCTCACAGGTGGCTCTTTCAGAGACTTCATGAAGATCTCGGTTATGATTCACCTCAA
Organism: Barbus barbus; assembly: GCF_936440315.1. Lineage (NCBI taxonomy): Eukaryota > Metazoa > Chordata > Actinopteri > Cypriniformes > Cyprinidae > Barbus > Barbus barbus. The sequence continues at coordinate 21,221,519 of NC_136723.1, forward strand.
ACATCACGCTCATCACAGATGCTTCTTCAACAGTTCTTTAGGACAAATACAAATAAACACATATGCGTCAGTAGATGTCATCCAGTACAATATAGAGCTATAAAACTAATGTAGAATTATAGATTTTTTTAATAGTTTTAAGTTGACAATTTGCATTTTGATATTATTTTAATGACTTTAATAGTTCTAGTTTTAATTAACAGTATCAGCACTGTTCTATTCTAAGTTATGTATATATTTTTTGCCCTATTTTAATAGTTTTAGTTTAACTGTTTTAGTTTTTGCATATTTTAGGGCCACTAAGATATATATATATATATATATATATATATATATATATATATATATATATATATATATATATATATATATATATATATATATATATATATATATAATTTTTTTTTTAAGAATTTAATAGTTTTAGTTTAAATTTGTCTTTTTCTTTAATTAACAATAACAACATTGTTCTATTTTAATTTATTAATATATATTTTGCATGTTTTTATTATTATTGCATTTTTTTTTCATGTTGTTTATTTTTTATATATATATTTGTTTGCAGTTTGTTATTATTTAATGAATTTAATAGTTTTAGTTTTATTAACAATAACAGCATTATTCTATTTTAATTTATTAATATATATTTTCGGCCTGTTTTAGGAGCATTAAGATTTTCTTTAATTAATTAATTAATTGCATTTTGCATTTTGATGTTATTTTAATTAATTTAATAGTTTTAGTTTTCTATTATTAATTTTATGTATATATATATATATATTATGATCATTAAGGTTTTTTTTGCATATTAAATAACCACAATTACAATCACAAATTGTAAGTGTATTATAGTATTTTTTTTTTTACTTTATTAGAGTATTTAGAGTAATTATTTTTTATTATTTTAATCATTTGAGACATTAAAATCTCATATAAATACTTAAGAAGGACACTTAAACAAAACTTTCTGTTTGCTCTGATTTGTGTCCAAGCGAAAAATCAGAAATTAAAGAGACATAATAGTCATCTGTTTCCTGTAGGGTTGATAGCACGTTTTACCTGTTTCATCACTTGCATGTCAAAACTTTTAACAGTTTTAACAGCATTTCCAACTTTCGGTTGAAGATTTCACAGATGATTATATGGCACAGCTGGCACAGCGAGGTGTTCACTCAAACGAATTAACAGTACTATATGCAGAGCGCATTATTTCTGTATTTATAGCTCGTCATCTGCAGAAACAGAATGCAAAAAACACAGTATTCTTCCCAAAGCAGTTACCATCTAAAGGACAAAACCGCTGTGAAAGACTGACAGATTCAGCACATTACAGGAGGAAAAAGGGTCAGCGATCGTTTGTTTTGAACGAACGGCTCGGGTTCACAGAGCAAAACCGCTCGCCACGACTCAAACCCTTGACAGCATGCGAGAAGGTTACGCTGTCTGCGCGATAAAAGCCGTCTTTGCTGTCATTTAATGGCTTTTGTGCTTTTCTCTGAGTCTGGACAGCTGTGTGTTTTTAGAGTAAACTGTGCTTGCGTCTTCAGGAGGAACGGCGTCCAGACAGAAGGGCTTCCTGGGCTGCATTCGCTCGCTGAAGCTGAATGGGAAGACTCTGGATCTGGAGGAGCGGGCGGAGATCACACCCGGAGTGACGCCCGGATGTCCCGGACACTGCAGCAGCTACGGCGGCCTGTGCCAGAATCACGGCAGCTGCGTGGAGAATCACAGCGGCTTCACCTGCGACTGCAGCCTCTCGCCCTTCACCGGCACCTTCTGCCATAGAGGTACTGAAGCTCAGCAGGGTCACCCTAAAAATAGGGCTGGACAGTGCATTTATACAAGTATTCATGAAAATAAATACATTTACAGTATCGATAATGACAATAATAGCTTCATCTCCACAGCTGCGCTTCATGAGCGTTTCACTATTTTATTTGATAAATGCTTTGTGAAATATACTTAAACTAAAAGGTCTTCACACAAATGTTTTACTCTTAAAAAACACATTGTATATATTATTTTACTTTAATATGTTTTCATTTATTTAAACTTATTCGTTTAATTTAGTTTCAGAAGCAACATTCCAAATGTTTGTTTGTTATTTTAAGTTCATTTAATATTTAGATTTTTAAAGATTTTTAAGATTTAATTTCAATTACCCAAAATTTTAATAGTTTTAGTTAGTTTGGTTCCTTGGAAAATGTGGTTCCTTGTTGTTGTTGTTGTTTTGTTTGTTTGTTTGTTTTTTGCCCTTAAAATATCTATCTATCTGTCTATCTATCTATCTATCTAGAAAAATGATAATAAACTACATCTCTCATTTGCACTTTAAAAGCATTTAATTTGTTTATATCTAAGGTAAAATACACAAACTCAAATATTCACATTGATATTTTACTCAAAAAAATAAATAAATATATATATATATATATATATATATATATATATATATATATATATAGAAATTTTGCTAACAAATGTATTTTATTTTCATGTTTAGTATTATATACTATTACCGTATTTTTTTATATATATATATATTTTTTTTATATTTTAGTTTTTGTTTTAATTTAAATTTTTGTAATTTTATGTGCTTTAGTCATTTTATTACTTTTTTATATATTTACTATATTTTATATATCAACTTATTTCAATTAGTTTTCAAATAAACAGTTATGATTTTCACTTTTTAAATTTACATTTTTCATCAAATTTTATTTTAATTTATTTGACAAAAATGACTTTTAATACTTTTCCAGATCTGCACTTCATGAGCATTTTACAATTTAATTTGCTAAAAACTGCTGTAAATCATGAAATGTACTAACACCCAAAAGTCTTGGTTTAACTTGAAGAAATTATGACAGAAATATCTTACTATACTATTCTATAGTACTTTATTTTGACACAAAAAAATATTGTGCATTATAAAAAAATTTGTTGTAAATTGTTATATTGCTCTGTTTATTGCTCTATTATCATTTGATTGCATTTTAAAAGATTGATTAAATTGTTAAAGTTTTATGTATTCACTTCATTAGGCACCATTTTTGGATGATAAATTATATTAAATCATTTAAACACAATTGTATTTCATGTATTTCATGGATTTCATGGATCCATTATCTTATTTTGTGGTCTAACAAACATGTAAAATGTTTTTATTCCCTTATTAATAGTAAATGTTTATATAAAATGATGCAGAATCTTTTTTTGATAATATTTTTGTCCATATTGCCCATCCCTACCTGCAAGTCAGTATGACACAATGATTTTACATCACCATGATAGTTATGCATATCCATTATCCTAATCCCATTGTGTTTAATCTCTCTTTCAGACGTTTCTGCCTTCTTCAAACCTGGAACATCAGTCACGTATACGTTCAAAGAGCCTTACGAGCTGAACAGGAACGTCAGCGCTCAGTCGTCCTCCATCTACTCAGATTTAACTTTTAGAGGAGAGAACGTTTCGCTGAGCTTCAGGACGAGCCAAGCGCCGGCGCTGCTGCTTTACGTCAGCTCATACTACAGAGAGTTCCTTGCCATCCTGCTCAACAGAAACGGTCTGAAATGCTCTGATCCTCCTCTCTAAGCACATTCACATGGATTAGCTTGAGTCTGGGGAATCTCTGAACACACCAGCCGCACTAAATTACTTCTTATATTGTCTGAAGTCTGGCAAGAGACAGGTAAAGCCGTGAAAGAAATGGCCTGTCGTGTGCCGGCAGGGATATATTCCCTCATGAGACTGCCACGCATTCATGAGCGCGTGTAAACATGCGTCTGTGATCTCACGCGCCAGAAAAGCCGATTCAAGCTCTGCATGCCCTATTCTCTGAGTTAAATTTTCTCAGAAGCTCTCGTAATTTAAAAAGTTGCTCGACCTTCATCCAAAACACCAGCCTGACATCAGAGTCACGTCTTCTCACGGTTTCCTGCGCTGTAAACCTGCCACAGCAAGGGAAATGATATTTTAGTCAAGTTGCGTGTCATGAAATAATGCAATAAACAAGATCTCTTTCTATTGCTCTTTTACACAAATCATACAGTGTAGGGCGATTAAAAGAATCTTTTGAGACAGTTATTTTAATCAGTCTTGCAAAAAGACTCATGAAGATTGATCTGAATCACTGTCCTAAATAAAGTGCCTTTGTAAAATAATTTTTTTAGCCACAAAATAATACAAAGAGTAAAAATACAAGACATCTTTCTATTACATCTTTGCAGAACATCTTTACAGCATGATAAGTTGACTCTTATGAGCCAATTCTTTTAATGAATCATGCAATGGGGCAGTCGTGGCCTAATGATAGAGAGTCGGACTTTTAACCTGAAGGTCATGGGTTCGAGTCTCAGGTCCGGCAGGGATTGGGGGAGTGAATATCCAGCGCTCTCCACCCTCAATACCACGACTGAGATGAGACCCTTGAGCAAGGCACCGAACCCCCAACTGCTCTTGTTTCAAAAATTGTTGAAATAGAACTGTAATAATCTAAATCATATATAGTAGCTCAAAAACAAAAAGTTAAAAAAGTGTGTGTGTGTGTGTATTATACAAAATAAATCATTAGAACACAGCGTAATGCATGGATACTTGTTGAGCTTTTTGGAATGGATGTTCATATACAGACACTGTGTAGGTTTTGTTTTAATAAATATTGTTTTAATTACCACACATGAAAGTAAGTTACTCAATATAGTCTTGTTTTACTTAGATTTTATTTAGCATGCTGTTAGGGCCAATTATTGTGGCTTCCCGCGCTGCCGCAGCAGCAGAATTCAGTAGGAATCTGTGGATCTGGCTCATCACGACACACTGGGTATGCACAGAAAGGAAGCGGCAGACAGTGTGTGGAGTTAATACCTGCTAGTGCAGAAAGTCCAGAACAGCCTCCAGAACCCCGCCGGCCGCTCTGACAGCTTCCTGTTCCTGTTGCATGTGATTTTTATTTATTTCTCAGTGTCCATATGCATTAATTAACAGGACAGTTCACCTGAAAATTGCAAGCAAAAGCCAACTGATCCATTAGTGCAGAAACAAATATGCCAGCAGCCACATAGCATCACGCTATGTTTGTCACGTGCAAAACGCACTTATGTGTACTTGACAACATGTTAAAAAGTAGTTTGTAAAGAATGATGAAGTTCACCGGAGGTGATATGTGTGCACGCAAAAATTAGTTTTTTAAATTGATTTCCGCATCTTGTTTTGTTTTATAGATAAAGTTTTAATCCTCTTAAGATGAAGCTTTGTAGTTGTGAAACACATTGGCTTCTGTCGCATGTTGATGTTTACTGCGGTTAAACGGTGACTTTTTACGGTATAAAAGCCTGTTGAGAAATCCAATGCTCTTTGTTCTAAAGGACATTTGGACGTCAAGTACAAACTCCAGCACAACAGAGACGCAGAGGTTTTCCGAGCCAGCGGCAGGAATCTGGCCAACGGGCAGCTGCACCGCGTGAGCGTCCAGAGACTGGCGGACACGCTCAGTATTCAGGTACTGGGATGCCTCTCGTTCTGCATTAAAGCAGGGCGTTGTTAAATGCACACAAAATGGGGGGTGCTTAAGAAGGGTTAAAGGAACATTCTGCCCATTCTCTACATACAGCATCTCTGACATGATGTTGATTTCCATGGGAAATGTTTTGCTAAAACCCACTGACTCATATTGGCAGCACTGCAAATTTAAAACATTTACGGTAAGATACTACAAGCAGAAGCATCCGTTTTCAGTTCGTTTTCAGACCAGTACCATTGAGATACTGTTATAGTTTTTGTGGTAACACTTTACAGTAAGGTCTCATTTGTTAACATTAGTTACTGCATGACGTTACAATGAACAATACATTTTTACAGCAATTATTAATATTTCCTAAAGTTAGTTAATAAAAATGTTCATCTTCATGTTAGTTGGCAGTGCATTAACTAATGTTAAAAGATACAACATTTGATCTTATTAATGTATTAGTAAATGTTGAACTTTAACTGTTTAATAAATGCTATATATGTATTGTTCATTTGAACTAATATAGTTAACTAATGTTAACAAATGAAACTTTATTGTAAAGTATTACCATTTGTCTTAATATTTTGAATTATTTGTATTTATTTAATTTTAATTAGTTAATTTAAGTGATTGTTTTAGCAATTTAGTTGTTTTTTCGTAATTTTATTAGTTTTGTTGTTTTTAAATGTGTATATACATTTTACAAATTATATTTTATATTGTATATAATGAATTGTATTTGGTAATATATATATATATATATATATATATATATATATATATATATATTATCTGTAACAAATTTTTACAGCTAATATATAATATATATTTGAATTATTTATTTTAGTATGTCAAGTTAAATGTTGCTTTGGCAACTTACTGAAATTAAACAAGTTTATGTTTATTATATTTTGTTCTATTTCTGTAATCATATTTTATTTTAGTATTTTTTTATGGTTTTAGTTTTCAATTTAACTATAATAACCCTGCTTCAGACTAGTGTAAAAATTCACATTTAAGTGTTTGTTTAATAGCACTTGATCTATTTGTGTCTGTAGATTTCAATTGCAATATATCTTTAAGGGATATTTTCTCAAAACGAGTTTGTTTCTCCACTTCAGTAGTACTTACATGCACCAATGTTTACAGTTTTATTCATATCTATATTCTGAAGGTTTTTACTGAGGGGTTTGTTCATACAGTATATCATTCACACTTATTTTTATTACTTTTTTATTATCTTAAAACATGGTGAAAGGTGTTTTTTTCTGACTTTTGACTATTTTCTGATTTATGGCTTGATTAAAAACCTTGAACTCTAATATATCAACAAAATTAAACAAGAATTTTGACTTTATCTAGTGCTCAGATTTATTCAAATTAGTGCATATTTATTTAGATAATGCGTCATTTGCATATTTAACATTTCAGAAAACATAATACTGAATACAAAATAATTGTCTTAATGTACTGTGATTAATCACCTGGGGAAAGTATGGTGATGTCTATTATTAAAATTGTACCCTGTTAACCTGTAGTGTCTTGCCTTAAAGGCTGTAGCAAAGAAATAAGTCTATAAATAAATTGATCATTTCCTGGAATATTCCTTTAAACCCCTTCTGAAAGGCTACACCATGCATCAAAATATTAAACGGAACACCCTTGTCAAGCCATGCATATATTGATGAATTTGAAATCCAGATTTTTTTATCAGAATTTGATATTGAGTGTCCAGGTGAAATATCAATCGGTCTGATGCATGACAATAATGGTCGATCAGCTGATCACAGCGGACAGCCGCTCTGTCGATAACCAAACCAATTAGTCTGAACCTCTGCAATAAGCACATTTTGAATGCAAACACATGGCAGGACCGAAACGCTTCCTCAGGTGTTGAACCAAAGAGCGGCTGCAGTCTGACAGCAAGCAGTGACGTGTTTTAAAATTGATTTGAATATAAGTTTTAATTAAAACACTTGCAGATGAATATGTCCTTGCTATGAACAAACATGATGCTGCCAAGCTTTTTCTGTCCTCTTTCATGAAATGTTAAATGTCGTCTTGCATTTTTTGTAGGTCGATCAGCATGCAAAGGAATATTTCAATCTAACATCGGACACTGAATTCAACGCCATCAAATCGATTGTCTTGGGAAAAGTGACCGGTGAGTAAAATCACTGTAAACAGTCAGCTGCAGATTTCCACGGAAAAACTGTGATTGCTTGGATTTCGATATATATTTTCTGTTTATGCTCAGCTTTAATATTTGAATTTGAACTTCTAATTTTGAAACTATTCAAAACTAATTAATTTAATTGACTGCTCATATGGCGATGATTTTTGAAGCAAAATTTCACAAATTTAAGCTTACTTTTTTCATAATAAATGAGCAAAAACCGTGCTCAGTTGACAACCAGTTCTAATCTATTTTGAACCTCAAGTGTTTTTGCATTAAGGAGGAAATGTCTCTGAATCACAGTCGGGTTCTGACCTCAATGACATGCAGATGGTCAGTTAAATGGCCATTATTGTATTTATTTTAGATGTCTGGAGGAAGCAGAAGCATCAGGAGCTTGTTTGTGCAGTCAGGCGAACTCTTCAATCTGAGTGAACAGAGTACAGTTTGTCCTATTTACTTCAGATAAGACTAATATTGACTTTACATGTTATTATTGTCGTCTGGGGGGACAGCAAATGGGTCAGTTTTATTTTTTTTATGTCTATAAATAGTACCCACAGCAGCTTTATAGTCATAAAACCTGAATAGATGAATAAAACATTGTTAATAAATAATACAGCAGAAGTTTGAAAATACAAAGCTTGCAGGGTGAATCTCATGGAGATATTTTGAATTTAAAAAGTCTATTATTAGAATGTTTTTGCTTATTTTTGCATTGTGACTTTTTTCATTACAATTAAGCATAATTTGCAGCTAAATTGTTATTATTTCAATGCAAAATATTTTGCGTGTGTGTGTGTGTGTGTGTCTGTGTGAAATACAGAGTACTGGCATGAAACTCTAGATAGCGCAGTTCATAGGTCTGGGGGAAGTCGTGGCCTAATGGTTAGAGAGTCGGACTCGTAACCCAAAGGTTGCGGGTTCGAGTCTCGGGCCGGCAGGGATTGTAGGTGGGGGGAGTGAATGTCCAGCGCTCTCTCCACCCTCAATACCACGACTGAGGTGCCCTTGAGCAAGGCACCGAATCCCCAACTGCTCCCCGGCCGCCGCAGTGTGTGGCAAGGCCGCTGAATCCCCAACTGCTCCGGGTGTGTGTTCACGGTGTGTGTTCACTGCTGTGTGTGTGCACGTTGGATGGGTTAAATGCAGAGCACGAATTCCGAGTATGGGTCACCATACTTGGAAGTATGGCACTTCACTTAACTAAATCTGACCCAATGACATCATTATCTCATGGCACAGCTGATTGGTTTTCTTCTGTATCAGTAGCCAATGAGCTCACTGCTCAATATTCAAATGCCTGGCTTTGTTTTGCTGTAGCAGTCGCAGCGCAGTTCGCAGCTTGCTTCAGAAATCCTCCACCTTCCCCAGCTCCACCTGTATAGATCGTCTACGAGGTGATTTGTGTATGCTATAGGGGGTTATTTCATGTACGTTATATTTGCAGCAGCAGTATTTCTTACATGCTCACAGCAGCATGTCGTGGATGTATTGGCAGTAGCAAGTCTTGGTACCTGCTCTGCCGCAGCAGCAGGGAATCTATTAGCATATTATACATTAACATTGTCATGTACATTACCATGTACATTACCATACATACATATATGAACTGCATGGCAAAAAAATCACTATGGTCCTAATTTTTTATTTTTTTTCACGAATATATTTACTTTGACTTTTGTGAATTATCTTTTGGTAAGATTTACTGGCAGGGTTTACAGATAGTAAGAATGTGAGAAGCTTTTCATGATTGTATATGATCAGTGAGCTCTGTTTTTATAACTCTATCTCCCCCAGCAGTCATTTCTAGTTACCCAGAGATCCTCATGAGCCAAATTAGGTTGGTTCATTGTCATTGTAATGTCATATACAGGTCGAGGACGGCTGTGTTTTATGGAGGGAAACATTCTCATGGGGCTGCGTTTGCGTCCATACGACCTTTCATATGAACATGTGACATGAAACGCATTTGCTGTAACTCTTCAGATAGTGTGTCACTGACAGCGGGCTGTGTGCCATTTCTAGCAAACACTATCGATCACGGCCAGAAAATCGACTTGTAATGAATACTAAATCAAATGTGAAACCTGCAGAGCTCCTGAAGATTAATATTAGACCAGTTCAGAGCTGAAATGATGGAAATCAAGCTGGAGAACAAGATCATCAGGCGCATGTCAAAATAGAGACACAGCAAATACTGAGACAATTCATATTCTTTTTTCACTGTAACCTTATAAAGCTTAACACATGAAAAAATAGTCTAAAACCTTTTTTTTTAATGAAACAGTTTATTGAACAATCTTTAAAAAATTCCATTTTTATGGCTCATTTAATCTGATATAGTGAGAATATGGAGTAAAAAAGAGCTCAGTTTTATTCAGAGGCCCATGGTGCAGATGCTGATATTTATATGGACAAAAAGAGATTAAATTCTGATGCTTGTAATGTAAATCAATGAGCTCTTTATAACAGTACAGCAGATACTTACATAAAAGTATCTAAATATCAGTCATCACTCTTGTCTTAGTAAAATGAGATTGAAATGATCCAAACATATAATGAAATGCAATCCAAAAATGTTTGAGAGATGAAGAAATAATCGCTCCTCCGAAGATGTGAGATGTTTTGGAGGTTTGGGAAGATCATTCCTCCACTGAGAAACAGTGAAAATAAAGCTTCTGGAAACCAACGTTCCTCAAAAGATCCTGATGATCAGATTTGAGACGCACCGATTTTTCTAAAAAATCGGAGAATCAAGTAAAGCTGAGCTGCTTCAGTCCAGTAAGTGTTCATCTGGAAATATTACTACAGATGTTCTGATTTTTACTTGATAAAAATCGGTATGGATTTGAAAGCAGAAAGACACGTGAAGCTCGAGCTGAAGGGGGACCTTTGTACATAAAAGAGCTTTGACTTGACAAGTGTCTAAACTATCAATCAGACATCAAAAGGCATGGAGTGGATCATCCTAAAAACTTAATGTTGAATTCAAAAGTGTTCATGCACATGTAATTTCTCAACTACATCATGTTTTTTTCTCTTCCCATGGGCCATTGAGCCGCCTTCGGCTCCGTGTCTGAATAAAAGCACTTTCATCAGGCTTGATGTGTTCAGTTCACTGCCGTTGCTGTGGAATGGAATGCAGCATGCGGTTTTCGCTCGAGATGTTTGGTACAAAAGCTGGAGCGCATGGTTTTGTGTTCAGTCACCACTGTCCATTTACTTTTGAAGTGAGACTTGCTTCTCGTTACAGAGAGTGTGAGGCAACATGCTGTGAAGAATATTAATATTGCTCAACAGTTCTCGTGTGTCATTTAAGCTTGTTTCAGACGTGTCTCCTGAAGTTTCTTAGAAGAAATCAGTGAATTGTTGGCACACAGTCTATAAAATAAATGTGGAAGAGGCTTATATAATTTGTTCTTGGGAGAATCTCTGACTTTTGATTGCAGATCTCTTCTGAAACTCTAGAGGAGATGTGTGCGATCATTGGAGTCTTTTTCTCAGGAGAAACTTCTGAGAAGCAGGAAACTTAACCAAACATTAACATTAGATCTCCATTTAATTGCTATCCTGGAAAAACCATTGAGATTTTATATTGCAAATTATAGTATTTGCAGAAATCTTAGGCTAGTTTTAGACTGTAGTTATGTTTCCATCACCCTGTTTTTATGCGCATTTTGAAGTATCGCATCAGAAACAAGTGACAAATGAAAAAAAAAATCCCTTAATTCACAAAAAGCTTTGACGCTCACTTGAGGTGGTTTTTGACTTGTATAAAAAAGAGTTAATGCAAATAATAGAAGATGGAAACGCATCTACCGAATAAATTCCTCCATGAACATCAAAAAAGTAATGTGACTTTGCATGATGGGATGGCATAACTGGACTAACCAGCCGAATGATCGCATTTATTGTGTTTCGTCTGCTCGCTCTGAGGTGCAAGTTTTATTATACACTCTAAAAAATGTATAATAAAAGTGCTGGGTAAAATATGGACAAACCCAGTGATTGGGTTGTTTTCTACCAACAGTTGGGCTAAATGTTTAAGTGGAGTGATGATTTTCTTCTCTTTGACCTGTTGAATGGAAACGGTGCTTTATTCGCAAATGTTTTATACAATATTCCAGTTTTGTGCATAAGTTAAATGTGCAATTTTGGATGGAAACAGCTATTGAGGTCTCTACTGAAACTCAAGAGGAAACACACTTGAGATTGAGGGGGGGGGTTCTCAGAAGAAAGATCTGATAGGCAGGATACTTCAAAGATCCATTAGATTGCCTTTTAATTGCCATCCTGGAGAGAGCATTAAGAAAATCTTCTGATCTATGACTTAATATTGCAGACTTTGTGATCTTGGTAAATCTTAGTTCAGCTGGAGATATTGACATCTCATCTGAAACTGAGACATATGTGAGATCATTGGAGTCTTTTTCTCAGAAGAAACATTTCAGAAGCAGGAGTGTTAATCAAACATTTACATTAGATCTACATTTAATTGATATCCTGGAGAAACAACTTGATTTAAACTTATTTTTGAGATCTGTGGCTATATATTGCAGATTATAGTAACATGGTAAATCTAAACCCAGTTTGAGATCTCTTCTGAAAAATTTTTCTTAGGTTTTTTCTTAGGAGAAACATCTAAGAGGCAGGAAACTCAGCCAAACATTTCTATTAGATCTCCATTTAATTGCTATCCAGGACAAACCATTGAGATAATTTGGAGATCTATGATTTATTGCAGATTATTCTATTTTGGTAAATCTGAGGCCAGTTTGAGATATTGAGATCTTTTCAACTTGAACATTTCCATTAGATCTCCATTTAATTGCTATCCAGGAGAAACAAATGAGATAAATTGGAGAACTCAAATGCACCTCTTCTTCGTTTGCAGAGTCAGGTGAAGTGGATCCAGAGATCGCACGTCTGAATGCTCTGGGCTTCACCGGATGTTTGTCTGTGGTCCAGTTTAACTCCATCTCTCCGCTGAAGGCGGCTCTGCTGTATCCAGACACCAGTCCTGTCATCATCACTGGACCGCTGAGCGAATCCAGCTGTGGCTCATCTTTAGCGACAAACCCCTACGCCGCTGAGACCACGCATTCTCTTACAGGTAGCGCCATCAAAACTGATGCCCACTTCCTTCACTGGTTTAGTTATAAAGTGCAACAAACAGTCGGTTCGTGAATTAAAAATCCCTTTCCCTTTCTTCACAGGTGAACTGATTTTTACCAATAACTCATAAACATTTAAAGACAGATGTATTGTGAGCTACCAGGTTGTTAATCGATGGTATATGCTTTTGTTGAAGCTCTCAGTTCACATTATTTCAGGTTTTTTAATCAATTGATAATCCTTGTATCAGAACCTAAATCTATCAAGAGCCTTAGCCAATGGATTTAGTGAATTTAGAATAAATATCAAATAGTTTAACAAGTACATTCCTTGTCCCGTCCTTCGGATGAGACGTTAAACCGAGGTCCTGACTCTCTGTGGTCGTTAAAAATCCCAGGATGTCCTTCGAAAAAGAGTAGGGGTGTAACCCCGGCATCCTGGCCAAATCCCTGGCCTCTGACCATCATGGCCTCCTAATCATCCCCCTACACTAATTGGCTTCATCACTCTGTCTCCTCTCCACCAATAAGCTGGTGTGTGGTGGGCGTTCTGGCGCAATATGGCTGCCGTCGTATTATCCAGGTGGATGCTGCACATTGGTGGTGGTTGAGGAGATTCCCCCCCTTCTATGTAAAGCGCTTTGAGTACCCAGAAAAGCGCTATATAAATGTAACGAATTATTATTATTATTATTATAATTACATAAACGCAAGCAAACTCTGATTTAAGCTTTGATGCAAACACTCATTTAAGTGACTGAAATTCATAACTTTGCACATACGTATATATGAGCAGACTCCTAAATGATCGTGAATATGAGATATTAGCTTTTAGATTAGTAATTTGTCACTGCAAAAAAAATAAAAAAATTCTTAGTATTTTTGTCTTGTTTTCCAGTACAAATATCTAAACATAAAAAAAATAAAAAATAAAAAATTAAGTGAGGGTTGTTGTTTTTTTCTTAAAATGAGAAGAAATATCTGCTAAAGGACAAAAACATTATCTTGTTTTCCCTTTGAATTAAAATTATTTTTCTGAACCATGGCTATAAATTGATACATATTAAAAATATATATTGTAAAGAAGCCAAAAACTGCATCACTTTTTTGAAAAAAATTGTTTCTTGTTAATGCATGGGTTAACATAAATCTGATCTATCTACTTATCTATCTATCTATCTATCTATCTATCTATCTATCTATCTATCTATCTATCTATCTATCTATCTATCTGTCTATCTGTCTATCTGTCTGTCTGTCTGTCTGTCTGTCTTTATGTAAATTATTCAAATTATTATAATATACTATTCTGTATTAAATGTATTTTATTGATTTTTTTATAAGGAAATATATTTTCTTTGCATAAGGGGAGCAACAGTTCTTAAGTAGTTAAAGTAAGTTATCTAGTGCTTTAATGAAAACATTTATTGGCATCTGTATCTTCTTCAGACTTTGTTTTCCAAACTTCTCTTTAGTTTGTTGAGTTTTCTAGCCAGATTCCTCCTCAAAGTCAATTTCAGCAAACTTTGGTCGCCGGCTCACTGAATCCATCCGCAGTGCTAATTAAATTAGAGCAATAATGATGGTAATGGCTGATCACTGTATTAATCTGTGTGAGAAAGACCTTCATTTGCATAATCATTTCTGGATTGCCTCTGCGTTTGTGTCGCAGCGCTCCTTCATCGAGCGGCTGTGGCGTATTCAATGAGCCGCGACCTGCGAGCGATGAGTGCTTCAGTCCTGCTGATGATCTGTCTGTCTGTCCATCTCTCTTCTCTGCTGTAGATCATGTGGGTACAGTAGGTACGGGTGAGCCCATAGTCAATGCTATCAACAGCGACTCGGCTTTGATCGGAGGTAAATGGATGTTGTAGTGCATTACAGAAATATTCAATTTCTCATCTTTTCTCATTTCATTCATTATTATTTTCTGCTTCCAGCTCATATTTACTTTGTCTTGCTCTAAGAATTCCTTAAATGAACAATTCTCCCAAATAATAATTTACTCATTCCGAAACTTTTTGACTTTATGTACTTTGTGGAAGACAAAAGGAGATGTTTACCCCCTTTTTCACTCTGTTGAGCTCCAAAAATGCAACATAAAAGTGAAAAACATTGTGAAATTTACAGTAAAAAATTTCATTTTAGCATTTCAAGTTTTAGAAAGTGGAACTTAAATTTACTGGAAAAAATATTTCATGTTGATATAATGTCAAAATACGAACCTACTGAGAGATTAAAACCTTTATAATGCACTGACAGCTTCCATAAAAACAAGTTGTAAAGACACACAAATACAAAATACTCTCATGGTAACACATACAACACTAAAATAATGCAATAAACATTATATTAACAACCTAAGGTGTAACATAAAACCCTTATGTATACAGGCACATCTCAAAAAATTAGAATATCGGGAAAAACTGCATTTTTTTGTACTTATTTCAAAAAGTGAAACTTTCATATATATTTTAGATTCATTACATGTAAAGTAAGACATTTCAAAAGTTTTTTTGTTTTAATTTAGATGATAAGAGCTTGCAGCTCATGAAAGTCAAAATCCAGTATCTCAAAATATTAGAATATTTCCTAAGATCAATCAAAAAAAGGATTTGCCAAACAGAAAAGTTCAAGTTCTTTAAAGTATGTTCATTTATGCACTCAATACTTGGTCGGGGCTCCTTTAGCACACAATCCAGCATCAGTGAGGAATGGCATGGAAGCGATCAGCCTGCGGCTCTGCTGAGGCACTATTGAGCCTTCAGCTCATCTGTATTGTTGGATCGACTGTTTCTCATCTTTCTCTTGAAAATATCCCATAGATTCCATATGGGGTTCAGGTCAGGCATGTTGGCTGGCCAATCAAGCACAGTAATATCATGGTCAGCTAACCACTTGGAAGTGGTTTTGGCAGTGTGGGCAGGTGCTAAAGTCCTGCTGGAAAAGCAAATCAGCATCTCCATAAAGCTTGTCAGCAGATGGAAGCATAAAGTGCTCCAAAATCTCCTGGTAGATGGCTGCATTGACTCTGGACTTGATAAAACACAGTGGACCAACACCAGCAGACGTCACGGCAGCCCAAATCATCACTGACTGTGGGAACTTCACACTGGACTTCAAGCAGCCTGGGTTCTGTGCCTCTCCACTCTTCCTCCAGACTCCAGACATTGATTTCCAAATGAAATGCAAAATTTACTTTCATCTGAAAAGAGGACTTTGGACCACTGAGCAACAGTCCAGTTCTTTTTCTCCACAGCCCAGGTAAGATGCTTCTGACCTTGTTTCTGTTTCAGAAGTGGCTTGGTAGCCCTTTTCTTGAAGACGTCTGAGCATGGTGACACTTGATGCACTGACTCCAGCTTCAGTCCACTCCTTGTGAAACTCTCCCAAGTGTCTGAATCGGCTTTGCTTGACAGTATTCTCAAGCTTGCGGTCATCCCTGTTGCTTGTGCACCTTTTCCTACACAATTTCTTCCTTCCAGTCAACTTTACATTTAATATGCTTTGATACAGCACTCTGTGAACAGCCACCCCTTTCAGTAATGATCCTCTGTGACTTACCCTCTTTGTGGAGGGCGTCAATGTTCGTCTTCTGGACCATTACCAAGTCTGCAGTCTTCCCCATTATTGTGGTTTCAAAGAACAAGAGATACTCTGAATTTATACTGTAGGGATGGTCATTAATTGAAACTCAAATATAAATATTCTAATATTTTGAGATACTGGATTTTGACTTTCATGAGCTGTAAGCTCTAATCATCAAAATTAAAACAAAAAAACTTTTGAAATATCTTACTTTACATGTTATGAATGTAAAATATATATGAAAGTTTCACTTTTTGAAATGTTACAAAAAAAATTAATTTTTCACGATATTCAAATTTTTTTAGATGTACCTGTATAAATGATAAAAAACAATTACTTAAATGGTTACTCCACCCAAAAATGAAAAAACAAATTCATTAATCACATGTCGTTCCAAACCCGTAAAAGCTTCGTTCGTCTTCGGAGCATAATTTAAGATATTTTGGTTTGTGACTGTTCAATTGACTGCCAAGTAAATACCACTGTCAAGGCCCAGAAAAGTATGAAAGACATCGTCAAAATAGTCCATCTGCCATCAGTGGTTTAACCGTAATGTTCTGAAGCTACGAGAATACTTTTTGTACGCAAAGAAAACAAAAATAACGACTTTATTCAACAATTCGTCTCCTCTGCGTCAGCGTAGTGCCATTTTGGAGAATGTCCGCTGGACGCAAATAGCTTACGCTGTTCTGTGTCAGCCGCGCCACACGGATATGCTCTCTATGCTTTGATTTGAACGAAAACAGCGTATCCGTATTCTCGTAGCTACGGTTGAACCACTGAAGGCAGATGGACTATTTTGACGATGTCTTTCATACTTTTCTGGGCCTTGACAGTGTTAATTACTTGGCAGTCTATGGGACAGTCACAAGCCTCCCGGTTTTCACCCAAAATATCTTAAAAGTGTTCCGAAGACGAACAAAGCTTTTATGGGTTTGGAATGACATGGGGGTAAGTGATTAATGACAAAATTTTCATTTTGGGGTGGAATAACCCTTTAAAGGGAAAAACTAAAATAACATGGAAAAATGTCAAAATTAATGTTAAAATGACGTCCATCAAATATATTGTAATGAAACCGACTGTTAACCAGTTTACAGATTTTTTACAATTTTTACTGTCTTTTACGGTCAAAATTAAAATAATTTTTTACAGTGTAGTCCATAAGTCTTTTAAGGTCATACACTTTAAAAAATAATGTATAGTAATTGTAATAATTCATAATTAAGTTGTAAAAACATAATGACTGGAGTTTTAAAAGAAAATATTATTTTGGTTTTTCTTCAAATTTTCATGTTTGATTTAATGTGTTCTTTGTCATTATTTGTGAAATGTACTATACATACATATAAATTTACAATATCTGAGTGAAAATTGTTTCCACAACAAATTTATTTCAATGTATGTTGCTTTTTGAAAGTCTATGCCCCTGTTTACTGTCATTCTATGGAAAAGAGCAGCATCAAAATTGTGCTAAACACCTCCTTTTGCATTCAACGGGAAGAAAGACATGAGTCTGAGTAAATATTGACAGAATTGACATTTTGTGAGCTAAAACTTGCTCTTAAATGACAGACGTCGGATGATTTGTCATGCAAAGTGATCTTCAGTCTCCGTGTGCATTTAAAAGACTCCATAAAACTAATCAGAAAACCTCCAACCCGGCAGCGGTCCTCAGTAATGACTGATTAATGGCTGCGTTCACATTGACCGAATATAAAGAGTCCTGCGAAGCTATCGGTAAATAGAATGAAATTAGCAAAGGCCCCCAAAA
The DNA here is from genome assembly GCF_936440315.1 of Barbus barbus. Classification (NCBI taxonomy): domain Eukaryota; kingdom Metazoa; phylum Chordata; class Actinopteri; order Cypriniformes; family Cyprinidae; genus Barbus; species Barbus barbus. The sequence continues at coordinate 21,239,686 of NC_136723.1, forward strand.
CTAATTAAACATTTAAAGAAATGATTTGCTGATTAAGGGGCTTCTGCTACAATCCCGAACACACTTTGTCCTTTTCACAACCACCGTAATGTGGCATTAAATTGAGTTGAGATTTATTTTGGCGCTTCAATTAGACATTTCTTTTACCCCTTATAATTAAATGTGCCATGCTTAACCGCCCACAATGGAGAGAAACATTTTAGAGGCGTTTGGCTCTGACAGCGAGTAGAATAGAGACGAAGCAGCATTCACAACACGACTGATGGCGTAACGAGACCATCACAGCGCCAGTCGCCAGGTTTTTTGCCAACTTTCTGGCCCTTATTGATAGTCTGTATTTAAAAGCTTTAAAAAATGTCACTAATGGCATCTAAATTACAATCAATTGGGGCATTATATCTGCGTGAGGTCTGGATTCACCCTTCAGAAACGCCTCTGACTGGCCGGCAGCTGAACTTTAAGACATTTTGTGGCACTAAAAGCCACAAAGTCACCCGCCAATAAATGACCAATTTAGTTGATTACTCTTAAATGCTTTATACCATTTATACTATTTTATTCCATTCAATTAAACCACATTAAGTTCAAGATTTTATTTTATTTTTATTTATTTATTTTTTTTGGCAGGATTTATCCAAAGTTGAATTATCACTGTACACCAAAGATATGGAATTCTTTCAGTTTTCATGAAAATTTATGTATATTTTTATAATTACATTTATATTAATTTGTACTATTTGTAATATTTTTCCCTATTTTTTACCATATTCATATTCATTTAAAATAATTTTTTATTATATTAATTAGACATTATTAATTGCATTTATTTTTTTGCAGTGGCTAAAACTAATTTTGAATTATCACCATAAACTATCTAAAATTTATTCAATTTTAATTACAAATTGCACCTATTTGTATATTAATTTTGTAATTGTGTTCATTTATATTAATTTATAATATATACAGTTTTACACATATTAGTTTTGGTATTAATATTAATTTATATGAATATTAAATCATCTTAATATTTAAAATATTTATAAATATATTTGCATATAAATATATTTAAATTGATTTTATTTACATTAATTTCCATCAAATGTGAATTATCATCAAGAACAATAAATACGGAATTCCTTCTGTTTTTATCACAAATTATTATTTGTTTATTAATTTCATTAATGCATATTCATTAAATGTGTTATATATTTCTATTTACATGTATATATTTGTATTCAAATTAATTATATTAATTTCTATTTATTCTCTATTATTTATTTTAATAACCCCCAATTTTTTCCCTTTTTTTTTTTACAGTGCTTACATCCAATGTTGAATTATAATCATATCTACAGATAATGAATTCCTTATATTTCCATTACAAGTTATTAGTGCTGTCAAACGATTAATCGCGATTAATCATATCCAAAATAAAAGTTTGTTTAAATAATAAATAAACACAGTACACATACATATATTATGTATATATAAATACACACACATACAGTGTATATTTTGAAAATATATGTATATACATTTATATATGTATGTTATTATATTTTATATTATATATAAATATATTTAATATATAAACATAGCATATTTGTCTTAAATGTATACATGCATGTGTTTGTATTTATATATACATAATAAATGTACACAGTCATATATTATATAAAAAACAACTATTATTTTAGATGCAATTAATTGCTATTAATCATTTGACAGCACTACAAGTTATATATATTTTTCTTAAATTAATGCATATTATAATATGATACATATTAGGTTTTTTTCTAATACATATAAAGTTTTTTTCTTCTTTTTTTTTCAAGTCACAGCATCTAGATCTGCTGTCCAGAGTCTCCTCACCATTTTGCGTGTCGCTGTGCTGTTTTTCAGGTGTCATTGCCGTCGTGATATTTGTGAGTCTGGCCGTGCTGGCTGTGATGGCACGATTCCTGTACCGACGGAAAGAAACGTTTCGGACCCAAGAGCCCAAAGCGGGAAAAACAGACGACAGTCCCGAAATGCCCTTTAACACGGATCCGAACTCACAGAGCATTATCAGTGATAACCAAAAAGAATATTTCATATGACGCTCTCTCACCTCGTATCGGACTAATCCAGTTAAACCGACAGACTGAAATGCCTTGTCGAGTCTAGGGACATTAACATTCACGGTGCATTATGGGAAACCGACCGAGAGACTTGGACTGCTGAAGAGGAGCGACGTTTTTGCCCTTTTTGTACATAAAACAGTTATTGTCCAGAGATTTGGCACAATAGTACGGTTTCTAAGGTGTGTATAATGACATTCATTGGTTGTAAATATTCTTTTGAAATGAAACTTTGTAACGTCACCCTCTCCTTTTGCCTTTGAACGATTCAGTGCTCAGTATTACGTTTAACGGAGTTAAAGAACCGATCATTGTATAACTAAATCGAAATAAATGTGTGAGTCGGCGAATGCAATGTTGTTGTGAATACATGCGTTCGTGCAAAAGACTTCAGATTGAAAGGCTGTACGCTCCGTATTTATCACCCTTTGCCCGTGCTTTTCTCAGTGATTTGCCACTTGGAACAAAAAATACATTCTATGACAGTTGTTTATTGTGGACAATTTGTGTCTCTGGTCTTTTTTGTCTCTTAATAACATGAAATGTATTACCATTTATTTACACTTTTCCATTCCATTTTACAAGTAAAACATAAAAAATTAGGACAGAACAGCATTAGAAAAGTGCATTTTGATTTCATAGATATTTAAAGTGATAGTTCACCCAAAAATGTACATTTGCTGAAATTTTACTCACCCTCAGGCCATCCAAGATCTAGATGAGTTTGTGTCTTCATCAGATTTGGAGAAATGTAGCATTGCATCACTTGCTCAGCAATGGATCCTCTGCAGTGAATGGGTGCCGTCAGAATGAGAGTCCAAACAGCTGATAAAAACATCACAAGTAATCCACACGACTCCAATCCATCAGTTAACATCTTAAGAAGACAATATCTGCATGTTTGTAAGAAATGTTTGCCTCTCATTCTGACGGCACCCATTCACTGCAGAGGATCCATTGGTGATCAAGTGATGGAAATATACATTTTTCCAAATTTAATGAAGAAACAAACTCATTTTGGATGACCTGAGGGTGAGTAAAATTTCATCAAATGTTCATTTTTGGGTGAACTTTTCCTTCAAGAATGTTTTTTGTGTGTTGTCTCTGTCGTGATGCTAAATCATGTTGTCAAATACTACAGCAGCATGCTATCCACAGGATCATACGTGAAATATAGCGTCTCTGTCAGCCGTGTGTGAAAAACACAACACTGAAACGTTCCCACACTCTTTCTGACTCATTCTGGACGCAGCTGGAGTTTTCTTTTCTGAAATGCTTATGCCTTTGATGTGATTTGAAAGAAGTGACAGAGGCTGAGTGACACTAATGGAGAAAAACACTGATTATGACTAAGTGACTGCTGTGATATGACTGAAAAAAAAATCTCAAAGTCAACTTCAGCATGAGAATCTCACAAGATTTCTACTGATTTCACCCCAAAACACAGGATGAAAAATAGGCATTTTCTATTAAGCAAAATATGATCATGTTTTTCTCTTGATTTGGTGGTGAAATACAGTGGATTTTGTAAGATTCACTCATTTTTAAGTCACAGATGATTTTGCAGACATCATTAAGAGAAGTTTTCTGCTGTGGGTTTCACTCAGAAGTGATATTTGAGTAATTTCAGCTGCTTCTGTAGCAAACAACAACAACAAAAATAGGTAACTGACAGCCAAAGCCGTTGAGAACAAACACAAGAATGAATTTTATTTACACCTCACATCTGTGAAGATGTGTTTGTTGATGTTGTACCAGCTGTCTGTTTGTGAAGACTTTGCGGCATCATTCAATTGCAACTTTTCAGTTCATCACAGGTCTTATTGATTGATTAATTTATTACATAGCCAGAAGGAAGCAGGTGGTTTACTGAGTTACAGTGAGTAATATTCATCTGATCATTTGATGGATCATCTGGTGTACACAAATAAAGCAGGTTTTTCTAGACCACTGACACCGATTCTTCATCTCAGGTAAGTGAACAACATTTATTCGGATTGTATTTAAAAAGAGCTCTTTATTTCTTTACGGGTGAAAAAATGACATGTTGCACATTTAAGTCTGTTGTTAATACTATGTATATAGATAGATATATATACATACAGTATATACATACACTGCTGGTCAAAACTTTGGAGTAAGTTTGTTTTTTATGTTTTTGAAAGAAGTCTCTTATGCTGACCAAGGCTCCATTTATTTGATCAAAAATACTGTAAAATCAATCAGAAGCATTGTGAAATATTTTTCAAAATAGCTGCTTTCTATGCGAATATATTGTAAAATATAATTTATTGTTGTGATCAAAACTGAATTTTCAGCATCATTAATCCAGTCACATTCTAATGTGCTAATATTCTGATTTGCTGCTCAAGAAACATTTCTTATTATTATCAATGTTGAAAACAGTTCCTGCATCATATTTAGAAAAAAAATCATATTTTACGTTTTCTGTTTTGCTGTAAATAAATGCTGCCTCTCTGAGCTTGTTTCAAAAACAATAAAAAATTAGATTATTCCGATTTGACATGACAGAAATTATATATACTGTATGTACTGTATGTATACACTCATATTCTCAGCACATGAGTGTTAACTGCAGTTCTTATATTATTGATTATTAATATCCTGCTCTGCACAAAGGATATTTATTAATAAATAATACATCAGCAAATGCACTAACACAGTCTGAGTTTTGTCTTTTGAGTTACTACAGACAGCATGAGGAGAAACACACATCTGCTGAGCTGTTTGTTTACCTCTGTGACACTAATACTAATCGCATCTTTTATTTTCAAATGTCATATTTCAGCTGTGATCTGAGGGTCACCTTTCCTGAGAGACTTTCCTGTGTGTGTGTGTGTGTGTCCGTCCACTGGTCTCTGTTTCTGCTCTGTCTGCTGTTCTCCGCGGAGCAGATGGCTGAACGCTCTGACTGAATCACGCAGACTCAGGGGAAGAACACACAAGAATACAGAATACCTGATGAGTGTAGCAAATTATACCTCAAAAGGGAATTGTATATAAAGAATTACAATTAATTATGATTAATTACAATTACTTATATCGGCTGACAGTAATAACTGTAGTAGAATTCAATTGCCATCAACTGATCTGTCCGTCCAGCGAACATTCAGTGCGAGTTCATATCAACTCTTAAGAAAGGATATTTCCTTGGCCACAGAAAATGCTTTCCTATTGATGCATTAGAGCATGTAGTAAGGGTCAAAATTCGTAAAGGGACATTAATTTGCAAGGCAGAATCAGAAACTCATGTAATTTGTGCACAAGTGTTTTATTAATTAAACACTAACGCAAACTAGTCTAACAAACAAACATACAATCGCTCATACATGGGGAAACGGCAAATGAGAGTTGATGGAAGAAACCATCAGGAAACCAGAGAATGAAGCTATGAAAAGAGTCAGTTAACCACCTGAATAAAACCATCAGTGCCATTTATAACAGGGTCTATAGCTTATACTAAACCTCTGTTTCATTTAGTTAAATGTACGATACTTGCAATGCCTTTGGTCGTTGAACGAGTGTAGTCTCGGATTAAAGCTCTGATGGTTTGAAGGTTTGGTGTTGTTGGAGTTTTTCGAGTTCTTCTGGGTTTGAAGGGTGATGAACTCCAAAAGATGTTATTCTGTCTCGGTGGTAATTGGGAGTTTCTTCCCAGGTAGAAAAGGGAAAAAGAGCTAAGAAAGAGATCTGCTGAGATCCGAGGATCCTTTGTTGAATTGAGAGTCAAGGCCACAAGGCCTGGCACAAAAACCTAAGGGTCCGGGAGAGTTCTAGCTCACATCCTCCTCATCCTCTTAGGATCTAACAGAACTGCAGACTGCAGGGGCATCACTGATGTGAGAGCTTTATCTGCTATAGAGGTCACACCTCTGGGGAGTCAAAGAGCCTATGGTGTCTTGAACTTTTGGAGGGAAAGTTTACGGCTCTTTGTCTCCATGCATGGTAATTTGCATATGAACCGGATTGGAAGTTGATATACAAACTATTAAAGATTCTTAGAACACTTATATGTTGCATAGGTATCGACATATAATATACACTCTTAATTAGATCATCCGAAGACGAATTAATAGAGACCAAACATGGTATAAGGGAGGTAATATTAACTAGTGTTCTATCATAAGCATGTGTTGCGGTCTCCGGCGTGGGAGGCGGGCGCTCTAACGAGGAGGCTAAAGGCCACGGCCTCTAGTGTCTATCGCTAAAGTGCCACTTGAGATCGGGGAGTGAGGTTTTACCTGCACAGCACTTACCCGCTGGCCTCTGCTACACTCACCCCCCTAAACCTCACTCCCATCCGGGTCAAGACACCAGTGTCGCGGTCCTACTCACCCCGCTCCAAGCGGGATTCGAAACGCGGTCTCCGGCGTGGGAGGGGGGCGCTCTAACAAGGAGGTTAAAGGCCACGGCCTCTAGTGTCTGTTGCTAGAGCACCACTTGCACCTCTGCTACACATGCATAAAACAGTATACAATACACAAAAGCATATACAAGAACAGTAATAATATACACAATAACCTGAAGATATGCGTGTGTTCATTCAAATAAATTTTTCTTTTAATTAATTAGAGAAGAGTCCATTTTTATGGCATAATGTCTTTTTCCTAAGGGGAAATTAAGTGAGTTGCTCTGCCCGCATTCCTTTGAGCAATAAAACAAGTGTTATCAGATGGGTTGCCATGGAACCAGAGGCCTGTTCTGCCTTTCTTAGGTGTTAGATGCATTTCGGGGGAAGGGTCCACAGACCCTCATAGTTGGCCCTTTGGTTAGGTGAGGGGGCATAAAATATTATTTGTTAAATATAACAAATAGTTGTGTGTCTGATTGGTCCAAATGCTACATGAAAAACAGACAGACACACACTCAGAGACAGCCACACAAATGTGGGTCACTGCAGAACAAACCTGTCTGTCTGTCTATCTATCCATCTGTCTATCTGTCTGTCTTTCTGTCTGTCCATCTGTCTGCCTATCCATCTGACCGTTTATCCATCTGTCTATCTATCCATCTATCTGTTCATCCGTCTGTCTGGCTGCGTTTACACTTGGCATTAGCATGCGATCTGTATCCGGATCTTGTCCACATACACATTAAAAAGACAAGTGTAAACGTGCTTCTGATCGGAATGTTATCTGATCAGCGTGTCCTGGTCCAGAAGTAGTCGAGGACACATTGTGATCGGATCTCAGTGTAATGTAAACGCAATCCAGCCATTGTGTCTACATTCGCAGGTCGACATCACACAAAACCCCGCCCCCTCTCTCCCAAACTGTCAGAAGAAACACGGAGAACAACAGGCTGTGGAGTGCTAGTGAGACCGGTACACTTGTTTTGATTTGTAAAATGTCCCGCGACTGAAAATGGTTTTCAAAAGAAACCCCACCACTTCGGGTCAACTTTGCACCAGGGCCATTCTCTGCAGACTTATTTGAATATTGCACAGGAACGACAAATTCGATCGTTTATCCAGATAGAGAAGTCAGCTGATGTTGCCAAGTGTAAATGCGCCGTGTTCTGATTGACTGACGATCCGATCTGCTTTATCAGATCACGGTGATCATGTTAATGCCAAGTGTAAACGCAGCCTCTGTCTGTCTTTCCGTCTGACCGTTTATCCATCTATCAGTCTGTCTTTCTCTCTGATTATCCATTATCCATCTATATGTTTCTGTCTGTCTGTCTTTCCGTCTGTCTATCCGTCTTTCAGTCTATCTATCCTTCTGAACGTTTATCCATCTATCTATCCATCTATTGGTCTTTCTGTCCGTCTGACTATCCTCCTGTCTGTCCGTCTATCCATTTGTCTCTGTCTACCCATCTGTCTTTCTGTCTGTCTATCCGTCTGTCTATCTGTCTATCCATTTAGCTGTCTGTCTATCCATCTGTCTTTCTGTCTGTCTATCCGTCTGTCTATCTGTCTATCCATTTAGCTGTCTGTCTATCCATCTGTCTTTCTATCCATTTATCTCTGTCTATTCTTCTGTCTGTCTGTCTATCTATCTATCTATCTATTTATCTATCATATAGAATTGCCATTTAAAATTAAAGAAACAGATTAAATACAAATTCCAAAGAAATGGATCCACTGTTACTGTAATTTCACATCGATAGACAGACTCAGTCTCATTTCTCTGCAGTATCAGTATAAATTCCCTCCTCATGTCACCCGTCAATGCACATTTTATAGTCATATTAATTACAATTGGGGCAGTTGTGGCCTAATGGATAGGGAGTCAGACTTGTAAATCAAAGGTCGCAGGTTCAAGTCTCAGGTCCGGCAGGGATTGTAGGTGGGGGGAGTGAATGTCCAGCGCTCTCTCCACCTTCAATACCACGACTGAGGTGAAATCCTTGAGCAAGGCACCGATCTCCCAACTGCTCCCTGGGCGCCGCAGCATTGGCTGCCCACTGCTCCGGGTGTGTGTTCACGGTGTGTGTGTGTGTTCTCTACTGTGTGTGTGTGCACTTGGATGGGTTAAATGCAGAGCACAAATTCGGAAAATGGGTCACCATACTTAGCCATACGTCACTTCACTTTCACTTTTCACTTTACATCTCCATCTGTAACCAAATGTGTGATGTTACTTTGCCGCTTTAAATTTGCTACGGAAGGAAAACTTTCTGCTCTGAGTCAGTTCATTTCAATTTACACTCAAAGTACCTGGAAAATTGTACATGTAAACAGCTACATCTTTACACACTGTCTTACTGTTTATTATTCAAATAATTCCCCAAGGGCATAGGTTTGATTTTGACATTGGTAGGGACATAGTAGTAGATCAGCGTATCCGATCAGAGTGTCTTGGTCCAGAGGTAGTTGAGGACATATTGTGATTTTTCTAGCATATTTACTTTAACTTTTCAGGTAATATCAAATTTATGACCTAATTCAGATGCAGCCGAAATTACAACAACATTGGTTACATATACATATTTTTAGTTGTTTGATCATAATTATTTCTAGTAGGGATAATTTTAGCAGTCACTGGATATTGAGCGTTCCTACTAAATTTTATGCTCTTGTAATTCCCATAGGCATATATCTTTGTACTGGTGAGTGTTTTATAGGCGTACAATATGGAAAAGGAAGCACAGAATCAATAGGCTACTGTATTATGCAGCATTCAGTGCGTTCAGACTCGTTCAGTGTGATTCAGATGGATGATTGTGGAATGGCATCATAAGATGACGGACTGTTTACATTCACCCAGCTATGTCAGGTGTCAGTGTGCAATCGTCCAGGCAAATAAGAAATCATATTTGTTGACAGATTTTGAATGCTGCTCAAAGGTACTCAGAAACACGAAATTGAAGGTACCACATTCAAATCAACTTAAACTCTGTGCACTGCATTGGTGACAAGCTGTCAATCACCACACAACATTATTTCACTCGTCTCTAAAAACTGGAAAAATGCTTTACTTTAATGCATTTTCAATGGACGTCTATGAAGGGCTTGTATTTGTGTTAAAGCACCTGCACAAATGTGTGTTATTTGAGTTGTAAAGTGTCTAAATGGTCATTTTTCATGGCTCTTCTTTTCTAGGTGTATGGACATCTGGTTTTGTGGTGTATTTTGCATGTAAATGTTACTGGATTTGCTGGTTTGAAAGGAGTTCAGGTCAGGATGTGATTTTATCACTCTAGTATCAGATTAATAATGTGTCACACAATGCTGTGTATAAAAGACAGGAAGACTCAAGTGCTGTGCACAACAGAGGAATGAAGTTTATTAGAAAATTCGAATGATCACATCCAAAAACAGAAACACAGAGTTCAGGAGAAAAACTGGCTCCCAGTGCCCACACCAACTGGATGGATTGCTAGGAGGAAATAGACTGAAAGGGGTTCAGTCTCGCGCTCCCAATCCGGACACGCTATCCAGTGGATTAATTAATCCTCGCCTGAGGATCCTGGACACAGTACAAAAATAGAAGAGATGAGATCTCTACATAAGCAAGGTAAGACAAGAAGACATACCGACACAGAGAGAAGGCATAGACTGGAATAAATAGGAAAGGGGAAATGAGTAACAGGTGCGGGACAAATGGAGCGCTACGAGTAAGCACTGATTGCTCCCCCACGTGCAGCATCAGATGACAGGATGAAAACAAACCACCAAGTGTAGCTGACATAACAGCAGGAATGAGTAAGAGAGAGATGCCAACCATGACATAATGTTGAAGTTTTGTGCTTATAGTTTTTTTAAACCATGTATTTTACATTTTGATAAATATGTGCTGGATATAAACTGGTCTAATTATAATGTTTATGCCCATGAAACCCCTTGCAGTGTAAATGATTTCTGTAAATGATGGTGCTCCGTATCACCAGTACATGCTTGTATGTATGTGTGTGTGTGTGTGTATATATATATATATATATATATATATATATATATATATATATATATATATATATATATATATATATATATATATATATATACTGTCTATACAGTCATGGCCAAAAATATTGCCACCCTTGGTAAATATGATCAAAGAAGGCTGTGAAAATGTATCTGCATTGTTAATCCTTTTGATCTTTCATTTAAAAAATTCACAAAAATCTAACCTTTCATTGGATTATAAGAATTTAAAATGGGGGGAAATATCATTATGAAATAAATGTTTTTTTATAATATACATTGGCTACAATTAACAGCACCCTTTTATTCAATACTTTTTGAAACCTCCATTTGCCAGTTTAACAGCTCTAAATTTTCTCCTATAATGCCTGATATGGTTAGAGAACACCTGACAAGAGATCAGAGACCATTCCTTCATCCAGAATCACTCCAGATCCTTCAGATCCACAGCTCCATGTTGGTGCTTCTTCTCTTCAGTTCACCTCACTCATTTTCTACAGGGTTCAGGTCAGAGGACTGGAATGGCCAGCAGAAGCTTGGTTTTGTGCTCAGTGACCCATTTTTGTGTTGTTTTTGAGGTTTGAGTTTGGATTATTGTATGGTTGGAAGATCCAAACATGGCCCATTATACGATTTCTAACAGAGTCAGTCACTTAATGATTTTTTATCTGTTGGTATTTGATAGAATCCATGATGCCATGTGTCTAAACAAAATGTCCAAGACCTCCAGCAGAAATATAGACCCACAACATCAAAAATACAGCAGTATATTTCATTGTACACATGGGGTACTTTTTATCCTTGTGTTCACCAAACCCATCTTGAGTGTTTGCTGCTAAAAAGCTAATTTGTTAGTTTCATCTGACCATAGAAGCCAGTCCCATTTGAAGTTCCAGTCGTGTCTGATAACTGAATATGCTGGAGTTTGTTTTTGGATGAGCTAGGAGAATTTTTCTTGAAATCCTCCCAAACAACATGTGGTGATGTAGGTGCTGTTAAACAATTAATTATTATTTTTTTTCATTTCTGAATCCGAGACTCAACTATTTTCTGAAATTCTCCAGCTTTGATCCTTGGAGAGTCTTTAGCCACTCAAACTCTCCTTCGCACCGCACATTAGGATGATATAGACACACGTCCTCTTCCAGGCAGTTTTCTAACATTTTCTGTTGATTGGAAATTCTTAATTATTGCCCTGATGGTGGGAATGGGAATTTTCACTGCTCTAGCTCTTTTCTTAAAGCCACTTCACTAATTTGTGAAGCTGAATTATCTTTTGCTGCACATCAGAAATATATTCTTTGTTTTTTCTCATTGTAATGGATGATTAAGGGAATTTGGGCTTTGTTTTCCCTCCTATTTATATTTCTGTGAAACAGGAAGCCATGGCTGGATAATTTCATGTTCATAATCACCCTAGAGTGCTCAAAATTGTGAATATGAATGAGAATATACTTCAGAGATATTTTACTCATAAGAATTTCTAGGTGTACCAATAATTCTGTTCAATGTGTATCTGAGAAAAACATTTATTTCAAAATGAGATTTTCCCCCATTTTAAATTGTTTTAGTTCAATGAAAGGTTAGATTTTTGTTTTGTTTTTTTAAATAAAAGATCAAACGGTATTATATAAATTAATAATGCAGGTTTATTTTCAGAGCCTTCTTTGATAATATTTACCAAGGGTGCCAATAATTCTGACCACGACTGTATAATGTGTGATTTTTTTATTTGACATATATCAACATTACACATATATTGTAATCATATATACTTTATGATGTTATATATTCAATTTGTATGTATGTATATAAATATATATATAGAAGAACAGGTTTTTCTATTGTATAATTTTATACATTAACATTATAGATAATCATGTATAATTTATGAATTTATCTATTCGTTTTATGTTTACCTTTACTGTAGACCTATACTGTAGTTTAACTTGAGCTTGTTAAATTCCTTTAAAAAGTATCATTTCTAAGGATCACTTAAAGGAAGTAATTTGTTTGCAATGGATTAATCTTTCAGTTCTCAGGGGAGAGTGAAAATGTTTCTGCACTAAACTATAAACCCGCTCGAATCAATATGACAAACTTTAATGGGCTCATGAACAGCAGGAAGAACCTTTTAAAATGCAAAGCAGCACACTCCAATTTACCCCCTCAATATTTTGCACATAATCAAGTGTATCAGCAATTAAATGCACACATTATCATGACCTTGGCATGGCGGATGATAAGACGCGGATCGGAAGGATATGAAGCAGCAGTATGTTTATATGGTGGTGACCGAGGCCTGATTACCCTGCACGTCACAGGTTTTAAGGCGTCTAATCAGTCTGCATGTTTTATTCAAATTTCCCATTGATGTGTTGCTCTACACTTAATTTGCGCTGATGATGGTGATAATGACGTTCAGGATACGCGCTCGAGTCAAATGAAGCCACTTTCACGGCAACACTGACTCAAACTCGTTTATAAAAGTTGATATTGCAGATGATTTCTGCGAAACAAGTTGAACATTTGTTCACTTCTGCGTATTTTTGAGTGCTAGAGTTTCTAGTTAGTGATGTGATCAAACACCTCAAACCATGATGATATCAACCTCAGGTCACGTGTGGAGGAAACAGGTAATCTGAAACTTTGTGTTTAATAACTTAGTTAGCAGTATTGTCCATTTATTATTCATCATGCTTCTTTTCAAAGGTCCTGTCAGCTCTCAGATGATGCTTTAGAGGTCCTTCGACCAGAGCAGGACATCTATAACTTATTTAACACTGTTCATGGTTGCTGAGCTGCTTGTATGACTGTCAGCAGAAGCAGCAGATCCAAAGGTCATCCAATAACCGCAGGTGAACTCATGTATGTTAATTATGCCTAATTTCTAATATCATCCCCATGAGATATTATGTAAAAAATGTCTGACTGACTTAGCAACTGTTACCAAAGAGGGCGGAGCTTGACAAAGTTTAGCACTTGTTGAGCATGTTAAAGCTAGCTAAATTAAAACATGATTACACACCATAGAAATATATATATATATATATATATATATATATATTTTTTTTTTTTTTTTTTTTTTTTTTTTTTTACACACACATATATATAGTATATTATTATATATAATTTGAGAGTTTATATTTTCAGTATTGAATGCATATTTTATTTATTCATACATTAAATTTCATATAAGTGTTTGTGTGTACACACTGTGTATGTATATATATATATATATATATAAAATGTTCAGTATTAAATTAAATATTGTATAATGGTTTCCTATATTGTATACATTATAATAAAAATATACTATTCTGTGATAATGTACTAATTTAAGTGCTAACTGATGTGTCCAAAAGAAGGTATCCTAGAAGGCAGCTTCATCATTTTTCAGCCTTTGTGTCGAGACTCCACCTATGACTCCTCCCTTAAAATACTCCCTACATAGGCAGCTGACTGGAGCTAATTATCTCCCCGTCCCACAGCAGACAGTAAACGTCTTTGGGCTCAGTCGTGCTGTCGCTGATGTCCTGGATGTCACACAGGAAAAACGAACGGATCCGTGGAGATTTATTGCTGCAGGTCCGTCATAAATCAGGCTCAGCTGAGCTCTGGAATCAACATAAGCGATTACCCACCACTCGACTGAAGAGATAGTGACTCGTCAAGTATCCTCAGGGTTTAGTGAGGCTAAACCATTTGAAACGTCTCCGATTATTCTCACAGAAGTTATACACAACCTCACAGCTCAAAGTCAAGTCTTAAAACATAGGGTGACAGAAGAGCATGATGGCATTTACCATGGTAATACCATGATATTCTTCACAGTATCTTGAAATACTTCATTCGGTTATAATGGTTATTATTTTAGTACTATAAAATATTCCACACTATCATGGTATTACCATGCTTGATTCTATGCCATATGTTTGGCATTTACTATGGTATTACCATCTTCATAGTATATGTTATGTATATATAGTACATGTATGAGTACTATACTAATACCTATCCATTAATTCAGTACCATGGTATTTATTGCAGTCTCTTTGCCTTACAATGTTTTTGGCTAATTTAGTACCATAAAAATACCATGTTTTAGTTATTGTGGTAATGTCATAATTTTTGGCGTATATACAGAAGCATAATATATGAATATTTCAATCATGCTATACCATCTGATTTTCACTTTAAAATGTGAGAACCGCTGGATCTGATTCATTATAATATCCAGCCATGATTCATTATAATCTTATGATATCATATATGAGTGAAATAAGTGTCATTCTATCAGATGTGGTTATGAGTTCTGTGTCTGTGATTCAGGTGGATGTCTGGTGATTTCTTTGAAGTGTTATCCCTCCGTCCGCAGGAATGACTTCCATATGTCACCTAAAAGACCAACCAGAGTCCATTACGTGGTAATTGGGTCACTTGTCTTCTGCTGAATCTTTTCTTTCTCGCACTGAATAAAGGATGATTTTTCTGGGCTGGTTATAGAGAACCGAGAAACACACCACCTGTCAGACAGAATCAACACACACTCGTCTACTGAGGATAAAATCCTTAAAACAATTTATAGAAGAAACAACTTTCAGCTCAATGTTTAATCATCATGTTCTCTGGTTAATTAATTAACAGTCAAAAAATCCCAAAGGATTGATGGATTACTAATGGAGTGTTTCTCATAATCTGGCACCGGTCCTTTTTATCCAGCAGGATCTGATTTGACTCTTGGCAGATTCTCAGAGGATGTTTATTGGATCCCGTTAGGGTTGGTTACAAATTATGATGGAATTTCATTATCAACTCTGTACAGATTCTGAAAATGAATATGAAACTAATCTGATGACATAGCGTTCTTAAAGGCATAATTCACCCTAAATTGAAAGCTTGCTGAGAATTTACTCTCTTACAGGCCATCCAAGATGTAGATGAGTTTGTTTCTTCATCAGATTTGGAGAAAACTAGCATTGCATGACTTGCTCAGCAATGAATCCTCTGCAGTGAATGGGTGCCGTCAGACTGAGAGTCCAAACAGCTGATAAAAACATCACAATAATCCACAAGTAATCCACTCGAATCCAGTCCATCAATTAACATCTTGTGAAGTGAAAAGATGTGTTTGTAAGAAACAAATCCATCTTTAAGACATTTTTTAACTTCAAGCCGTTGTTTCTGCCAAAAAGCATAATCCACAATGATGCTTCCTCCAGTGAAAATGTGGTCTGGTCTGAATTCTGCACAGATCAAGCACTTTTTACAAGCCAAAACAGTTATGAACAAATATGCAGGAGCATTTTGATGTGAGAGGACAGCAGGAGATGGATATTTTCACTTGAGGAAGTGTTATTATGGATTATGGACTAATATTTTATCCGGAAGCAACGTTTTGTAGATAAAAATGTTTTTAATGATGGATTTGTTTCTTACAAACACGCAGCTTTTGTCTCCTCAAGATGTTAACTGATGGAGTGGCGTGGTGTGGATTACTTGTGGATTGTTGTGATGTTTTTATCAGATGTTTGGACTCTCATTCTGACGGCACCCATTCACTGTAGAGGATCCATTGCTGAGCAAGTGATGGAATGCTATATTTCAAATCTGATGAAGAAACAAACTCATCTAAATCTTGGATGGCCTGAGGATGAGCACATTTTCAGCAAGTTTTCATTTTTGGGTGAACTATTCCTTTAAACATGTTCTGTTCCAGTGAGCAGCCTATGTAGGGACCATTTTAAGGGATCATAGATGGTCAGGAAGGCTGTCGCAAAAGTTAAGCAACGTTGTTATGCAAATACAACCTTCTGAGTTTCCTCGTTTCATTGCATTTGGAGAAGACAATACCAGAATGCATCATGACAAGGTGGCATATGCAAAAAAGTAAAGAAAACGTTGATCGTAACTGAATAGTAGCATAAATAGTATTTTTTATTAGAGTAAACATGCCAACATCAAATTCTATTTTAGACATTTATTATGCTAATAGCAATAATCGGAATTACAGAGATGCTTTCAAGCACTTTCTCAGTAATGCACATTGTGATTGTTTCATTTATGTCTCTATAGCAGTGGACTGAAGTGAGGTCTGCAGAGGATCAATGACTCAAGACAATCGCTCAACCTGACGTGTGCATGAGCCCAGAAACCCGAGAGCTTGATCCCTGTAAGAGTTGCTGAACTCCTGGTAAGTTAGTGACTGAGTGCGCAGCGCTTCAGATGTGAAATGAAAGGAAACGGTATGTTTAGTTGATGAAGCTCTTGTTTAGTGACTCGTCCCTCCCTCATAATTAAACCTGCCATGACAGGCGATCAAGATTAATGACGTGTGCTTATTACACTAATTCACTGTCAGACGCAGCACAGCATTGGTTCAAAATCTTGTGAAAAACATTCAGGTCATGTTTCACCGCAAAATTAAGAAAATAATGTGCTTAAAGGGATAGTTCACCCAAAAATGAAAATTCTGTCATCGTTACCCACTTTGTTGTATCAAACCTGCATGAAGTTCTTTCTTCTGTCAAACACGAAAGAAGATATTTTGAAGAATGTTGGTAACCAAACAGTTGCTGGTAGTCATTGACTTCCATAGTTTTTCCCTCCATACCATTTAAGTCAATGGCAACCGGCAACTGTTCAGTTAACTGTTTAGAGAAGGTATTTTGAAGATCTTTGTAACCAAACAGTTGCCGGTAGCCATTGGCTTGCATGGTATTTTTTTCTGTACTATGGAAGTCAATTTCTACCAGCTGCTGTTCAGTTGGCAACATTCTTCAAAATATCTTCTTTTGTATTTAACAGAGAGTGAGTAAATAATGACAGAATTTAAATTTTTGGGTGAACTATCCGCTCTCATTGTCAAGAATAGTCCTTGTAATTGTTCTATGTTTACTTTATGCATTTTAATTTTGAACAACCTCTATGAAAGTGATTTATATTCCCCAATATTGAATATAAGTAATAACAATATAACACAAAACTGTATAACAAAGTATACAGTATAGTATGGTCAAAGCTGAACGGCTAAAGGGACGTGTGCAGTTTATTACTTGATAGAGCTGCAGAAGAGTTGTTTCATCACAGATTTTGGAGTATTTGCCTTTTTCAGTAACCCATGTGCTGCATTTTAAAAGCAGTGCCTTATATAGGGGACGGGGGGAGATCTCCCTTCACTGATCAGCACATTGCTTCACCTGGTACTCCGTATCGCCAGTACATGCTTGTATGTATGCGTGTATATATATATATATATATATATATACACAGTCATGGCCAAAAATATCGGCACCCTTGGTAAGTATGATCAAAGAAGGCTGTGAAAATTAATCTGCATTGTTAATCCTTTTGATCTTTTATTTCAATTCACAAAAATCTAACCTTTCATTGGATAATAAGAATTTAAAATGGGGGGACATAGCATTATGAAATAAATGATTTTCTCAAATACACGTTGGACACAATTATTTGCACCCCTAGAAATTCTTATGAGTAAAATATCTCCCATTCATATTCACAATTTTGAGCACTCCAGGGTGATTATAAACATGAAATTATCCAGCCATGGCTTCCTGTTTCACAGAAATATAAATAGGAGGGAAAACAAAGCCCAAATTCCCTTAATCATCCATCACAATGAGAAAAACCAAAGAATACAGGTACATCTAAAAAACAATTGAATATCATGAAAAAAGTCAATTTTTGTCACTCATTTCAGAAAGTGAAACCCATATATTATATAGATTCATTACACATAGAGTGCAATATTTCAAGCCTTCATTTCTTGAAATTTTGATGATTATGGCTTACAGATAATGAAAACCCAAAATTCAGTGTCTCAGAAAATTAGAATATTACATAAGATCAATAAAAAAAGGATATTTTAAACAGAAATGTCAGGCTTCTGAAAAGTATGTTCATTTCTATGCACTCAATACTTGGTTGGGCCTCCTTTTGCATGAATTACTGCATCAATGCGGCGTGGCATGGAGGCAATCAGCCTGTGGCACTGCTCAGGTGTAATGGAAGCTCAGGTTGCTTTGATAGCGGCCTTCAGGTCATCTGCATTTTTGGGTCTGGTGTCTCTCTCATCTTCCTCTTGACAATACCCCATAGATTCTCTATGGGGTTCAGGTCAGGCGAGTTTGCTGGCCAATCAAGCACAGTAACACCATGGTCATTGAACCAGCTTTTGGTACCTTTGGCAGTGTGGGCAGGTGCCAAGTCCTGCTGGAAAATGAAATCAGCATCTCCATAAAGCTTGTCAGCAGAAATTCCGGGTATCTCTTGTTCTTTGAAACCACAATAATGGGGAAGACTGCAGACTTGGCAATGATCCAGAAGACGAACATTGACGCCCTCCACAAAGAGGGTAAGTCACAGAGGGTCATTACTGAAAGGTGTGGCTGTTTACAGAGTGCTTTATCAAAGCATATTAAATGCAAAGTTGACTGGAAGGAAGAATTTGGGTAGGAAAATGTGCACAAGCAACAGGGATGACTGCAAGCTTGAGAATACTGTCAAGCAAAGCTGATTCAAACACTTGGGAGAGCTTCACAAGGAGTGGACTGAAGCTGGAGTCAGTGCATCAAGAGTCACCACGCTCAGACGTCTTCAGGAAAAGGGCTACCAAGCCACTTCTGAACCAGAGACAACGTCAGAAGCGTCTTACCTGGGCTGTGGAGAAAAAGAACTGGACTGTTGCTCAGTGGTCCAAAGTCCTCTTTTCAGATGAAAGTAAATTTTGCGTTTCATTTGGAAATCAAGGTCCCAGAGTCTGGAGGAAGAGTGAAGTGGCACAGAATCCATGAAGTGCTCTAAAATTTCCTGGTAGATGGCTGCGTTGTCTGTGGACTTCAGAAAACACAGTGGACCAACACCAACAGATGACATGGCAGCCCAAATCATCACTGACTGTGGAAACTTCACACTGGACTTCAAGCAACATGGATTCTGTGCCACTTCACTCTTCCTCCAGATATATATATATGTGTGTGTGTGTGTGTGTGTGTGTGTGTGTGTGTGTGTGTGTGTGTGTGTGTGTGTGTGTGTTTGTATGTCTGTATATATGTCTGAGGCTTGTTCATTACCCATACTGCACTGCAACCTCTCATTACACCCGAAACAAAGCAGCAGAAGCAGTGGTGAATTTTGATGCTTGTATTGATCGTGGTGCGCGAGGAAGCCCATCTCTCTCAGTGGTGACCATAATGTATTGCGCGTTCTCTGTGGATATCCATTTTTTGCATGAGTGCGTTTTGCTGCGGCAGTTCTTCAGGGCTTTTGGCCACTGACCCTAGATGGACCTCGCTCTGATTATTATTATGGAACATGCTCTGATTCATCATATGAGGTTATTGATGGGTGACGGAGTCGAGCACCTCGTCTGTGACAGTAAAAGAGTTGTACTTTAAATGACATTTCAGTATGGCTTCATTTGAACTTCTGCATGCTGATTTGAAATCATGATGCAGATACTGAGCTGCTTGAGTCAGTTGTGCTAGAATGCATAGATGGAGGTCAAACTCTCATTTAGATGTGTAAAAACTAGAGTGTTATATTCACTCAACGCTAAAATCCATCATATGTCAGTGTTATATTGGTGTTCAACTCAAGCAGTAGTGCAATCCAATCCATAAGTTATTATTCAGAACAAACAGAAGAAAATACTAGTGGTTACAATTTCTGTCAACCCAAAAGTCTACCACTTATTTTTAGCATAAAATAAAATTGAGCTTAATTGCAAAAAAAAGTGGAATATTTTAATTTCATTTTTAATTATTTACAATTTTTTTTTTTGGTTTACTCAAAACTGCCACGTTGCTAGGGTGTTGTGGGTGGTTTCTAGGGCATTGTTTTGGGTTTAGTAAGGTTATTATGTTGGCTATTATTTAAGATCCATTTTGAGGGTCATTCTGAAATCCAAATTAGACTTCTGAAATCTGAAGTTCTCATTGGTTAATGAATGTCAAATCATGTAGCAGCAAAAGTTGAACTCGTGCATTTATTATTGTTGTTTTAACAACATTGTAAATGTTTTAGCTGAGATGCATTTTTTTTTTTTTTTTATGTGTTTTATGTATTGTAATATATATTTGTATGTTTCTCAGGAGATATTAATTCTCCTGCCAGGCTGTTATTGAAAATAATAAGTTGTTCTTAATTAACTTGCCTAGTTAAATAAAGGTTAAATAAATGAATAAATATTGTTAAAATGAAAGCATTTGTAGCATTCTGTCATTCTGTAGTGTGCAAGTGCCTTTAGATTGAGACTCACAAGCAAACCATACGAATGCAATTCATGCTGATGATACTCTGCTGCTGCTAAGTCTGTTTATTCATTCATAATCTTCATTTAAAGTCATCATAAGTTACAGTGTTTACAATAATTAAATTTTAATGCTTTCAGTGAGGTGTCACATGCACTGAAAAAACATTGATTAGGGCATTTGAAGTCCATTCGTCCTCCATGCTGAAGGTTCGCCGGATAATTACCGCCGGTCTATATCTGATTAGAAATCCTGTGGGACTGAACGCTACAAGGAAAAACATCTCCACGCGCCGGCCAATTACAAATGACACTACACACTCCTCTTGTCAGTTTGTATCTATCATAATCATCATGTGCAGTGCGCCGAGAATATTAATGTGACGTTTATTGATACAAAGGAGACCGGCGGTGTGCGGAGGTCCTCCGGTTATGTGTCGTGCCCTGTCACGTCAGACCGCCGCAGGAAACACGCTGTACTTTCTGACGGGGTCGCATTTGGGGTCACTGCAACAGAACTCCAAGCGACTACTCACAGCGGGCTCATATTATTCATGGAATCGCCTTATGCACTTTCTTGTGTTGCAGTCTCAATCGTGGATTAAATACGAAGCGGCATTTGGTATCGATAAACAATAGCGATGAATGAAATAAGAGTGAAATACAATATTAGCAAAAGGCCTTTGTGATATTATATGGCAAGTGTGTGTGAAGAGCACAAAATGTATTTTCTTCTCAAGTTGCACTATAATGAATTGATTTCCAGAAAGTGCTTTTCAATATCACCTCCTCGCCCTGAAAGCAGCGTGCGGCTAACAGTAAGTACATCAGATATTAATTGAGCTGCGTGTGTTCTTCCCAAAGCCCTGAGAGATCTGATAGCGTAAAGACGTAGATCATAGGGTTTAGTGAGCACAGATACGGATCTGAGGCGCCTACATAAATAAGAGCGATGTGTTAGATGTGAAGCCTGCTGCTCATGTTTTATTAATAGTCGCCCGCTTTACCTTCAGCGCGGCGATAAGTCTTTCCAGCCGCACAGAGCTTGATAATCCCACAGCACTTGAGCAAAATTCACGGCTTCACTGCCTGGTTTAGAGAGTCCAGTGAATTACGATGGGTCCCTGTGTTTGTAAAGTGCATAGAGTTGGGAAAATTTAAGTAATGATGTTGATGCTGCTATATAAACAGATAAGCTGTTTTGCAATGGTAGCGCAGTGTTTACAGTTTCATAATAAAACTGGGATTTATTCCTGTGTGAAAGTTGCAGCCTCATTGCTATAGTGTCAAAGGCAGTTGCCAAGGTGTTGTTATGAGGTTGCTACAGTGTTCTGTGTGGTTGTTGAGTTTGTTGCTACAGATGTTAGCAATACCCTGTCAACCACCCAAAACACCTTAGCAACCTCATAGCAACACCCTGGCAACACCTAGAACAGTCTAAGAGCCTCATAGCAACACTCTGTCAACTACTCAGAACAGTCTAGCAATCTCATAGCAACACCCAGGAAACCAACCAGAGCAGTCTAACAATCTCATAGCAACACCCTGGCAACCACCCAGAACAGTCTAACAACCTTATAGCAAAACCCTGGCAACCACCCAGAGCAGTCAACAACCTTATAGCAACACCCTGCCAACCAACCAGAGCAGTCAACAACCTTATAGCAAAACCCTGGCAACCACCCAGAACAGTCTAACAACCTTATAGCAAAACCCTGGCAAACACCCAGAACAGTCTAACAATCTCATAGCAACACCCTGGCAAACAACCAGAGCAGTCTAATAACCTCATAGCAACACCCTGCCAACCAACCAGAGCTGTCAACAACCTTATAGCAAAACCCTGGCAACCACCCAGAACAGTCTAACAACCTTATAGCAAAACCCTGGCAAACACCCAGAACAGTCTAACAACCTTATAGCAAAACCCTGGCAAACAACCAGAGCAGTCTAATAACCTCATAGCAACACCCTGCCAACCAACCAGAGCAGTCAACAACCTTATAGCAAAACCCTGGCAACCACCCAGAGCAGTCTAATAACCTCATAGCAACACCCTGCCAACCAACCAGAGCAGTCAACAACCTTATAGCAAAACCCTGGCAACCACCCAGAGCAGTCTAACAATCTCATAGCAACACCCTGGCAACCTCCCAGAACAGTCTAACAATATCATAGCAACACCCTGGCAACCTCCCAGAACAGTATAACAACCTCATAGCAAAACCCTGGCAACCACCCAGAGCAGTCTAACAATCTCATAGCAACACCCTGGCAACCTCCCAGAACAGTATAACAACCTCATAGCAAAACCCTGGCAACCACCCAGAGCAGTCAAGCAAGCTCATAACAACGCCGTTCATCTAAAATGTTAATGTTACTACTTGTCTCAGAACGTTCAGAGAACATTCAGCGTAAAATGATAAAATGGAATGTTCTCTTAATATTTGCATAACCAACCAAACAAACAAACTTCTTCAAACTTTTCATAACCGCAGAGCAATACCTTGGTGACCACATGCAACTCTGACAAGATGGAGGCATATATTACTCAAACATGATAAATAAAAATGTAGCATTTATTATATGCAGTAAGCATAGTGTAGCATCTGTTTTAGCCTTAATTCTGGTATTTCTTCATATGCCACAGAGCTACTTTTCCTCAATTTAATTCGGTAATTGTTTGCAATCATGGGCGAATCTGTGCCTTGAGTCATGACAATCAAAAAAACAAAACCTTACTAACGAAGTCAATCTGCTGCGATCAGTTTTGGCAAAACGAGAGGTAAAGTGATGAAACTAATGAACGCTTTGTGAATAAAACTAATGAGGATGTTTTTGGACTGCAGTCAGCAAATGAAGCTTAATGCAGAACTCAGACAACAACAGCAGAGGACAAAACAAGGACAAACGCTGCTGCATCTATAGAACAAACATTCCTTCATTACTGCTTCAGATGGGCTGAACGCAAACTGCATGACAGCTGCTGAAGTACTGTTATCGATGGAAATGCAAACGTTCCGAATTCAGATGGCTTTTCACTCTTAGCTGTAATCACACACTGTTTCTCCTGCCGTAATGGCTTTGATAGAAAGTTGAAATTGCACAATGTTCTGCATCAGGCTCACAATGATTGCCAGTCTATTTTTTTTTAAATGTCAAACTAATTCCTGTGTTAAGGCTTTATTAAAAAACTCTCAAATATAGGAACCTTGCACGCTTAGTCAGTCCACATGTAACATGATTGCAATTCCTAAGTTTTTATTCTAAAACAATTTTCTAGGAATTTCATTCCTCTTCATCCATAAAAAGGATTACAAACTGAAATGACAGCGGTGTCAGCAAGTCTTCTTGAGCTGGTTCATTTCATACAGAGAAAGACAAAAGCCTTGCATTTCATCAACACAAATATAAAGTCATACGTCTCTTTCTTCATATGAATAAAAGTGAACAAAACACACTTTTATGTTCACAAAATGGAAGGAACTTGTGAACTACATGCACAAGCTGCATTTACTGCATTTTGAGTTACATTATTCACTCAGATCACAAAATTGGTTATGTTACATGCCTTATAAAACCACACATATGAAATCAATCATCACAATCTACAACTCTACCATATCAGATTTACAATTATGTTTGTCTGGCAGAAGATAAAATGGGCAAATAAAAAAAAGATTTACACAGAAGGACATACAGAACCTCCCTAGGAACCTCATAACAACACCATGGCAACCACCTAGAACAACCTCATAGCAAGGCCCTGGCAACAACCATACTAACACTAACCCTAACATCCTAGCAACCTCATAGCAACAACCCAGAAATCTCATAGCAACACCCTGGCAACAATCCATAACAGCCCAGCAATCTATAGCAGCACCCTGGCAACCACCCATAACAGCCCAGCAACCTGATAGCAACACCCTGGCAACCCTCCATAACATCTCAGCAATCTCATAGCAATGCCCTGACAACCATCCAGATCAGCCTAGCAACCACTCATAATACCCTATCAACTTCATAGCAACACCATGTCAACCACACAGAACATCTCAGCAACCTCATAGCAATGCCCTGACTACAACCAAACTAGCAATAACCCCAATATCCTAGTAACCTCATAGCAACACCCTGGCAACCACCATTAACACTTTAGTGACATCAAAGAGACAATCTGGCAACCATGCAGGTTACCCTAACAACTTAAAAGCAGTGTCCTAACAACCATCTAACATATAGCAACACCCAAGCAACCTCATAGCAATGCCTTGCAAACCTCCCAGAACACCTTAACAACCTCATCGCAACACCCTGGCAACCACCCAGGACACATTGCAATTTCATAGCAAGGCCCTGGCAACCACAAACCTAACAATAACAGCCTGGCAACCACACTGGGTGTTGCTATGAAGTTTCTAGGGTCTTCTGCATGGTTGCCATTGTTTATCGTTTATGGTTTGCTACTGTGTTGCTTATTTATTCCTGAAAAAAAGTCCAAATTATGATGTAATGAATAAAACAATTTTTATGATTACCCCAAGTTTATTGGTGTTGTTCTCTTATTTAAATTATAAATTATATAACTAAACAAATGAATAATTAATTAGGTGAAACTGTGTGCTTGAATTTGTCATTGTATCATGCAGCCTTTGCAGTGTGGTGAATTACTTATAATAGTCTATTTAGGGTATTTTAGTAATTTAAATAACATGGGTTATCTTAAAATATTTTATTAGCTATAATATTACACCACCCAAATATGTATTTATTTCTTTGTAATTCTCGTTGTCATTGCAGGCTGGTTTATAAGCATTATTAAGAAAAGTGATTAGTGTAGCCTGCTTAAAAATAGCTGTGAACTTAAAACAACAGGACAAAAACATAGCTGATTACTAAAAAAATAATAATTTTATGACTCTAGACATTGCGAAGACAGTGGCATAATACAGTGACATAATATGTTTTTAGCCATATCAAAACAGTAGTCATGGCATGGGTAAATTTTACCGCTGGCGCTTTTAGGTATACAGCAACCTCTGGTGGTTGAAGTGTTAACCATACACATAAGGTTCTTCAAGTGATGCCATAGCATAGAAGAACCATTTTTGGTTCCACAAAGAACCATCTCTCTTTCTTCTTTCACCACAAAGAACCTTTTGTGAAACAGAAAGGTTCTTCAGATGTTAAAGGTTCTTTATGGAACCATTTAGACAAAAAGGTTCTTCTATGGCATCGTGAAGCACCTTTATTTTTAAGAGTGTAGGCTACTGGACTGTATTGCACGCGATGTTGACAGCATTCGAATTAACTTTATTATGAATAAAATCTTACATAAAGTAAGCTAATAAAATAGGCCGACAAGAAAACATTTTTATCCATCCCACAAGTTTGTAAGTCCATGTATTTTATTATTATTATTATTAATAATAATGTTATCAATCTCTGATAATCCCAGTTTGCTATGGTCACGCGGGTTATGCATGATTAAACTCGTGGCCACGAAAAATTGATGTTCCCTCAATAGGATCTCGTGGCCAAAACATACAGTTTTATCACGTTCACGACTTTTTAATGATGTATAGTTTATTATAGTTAATTGCATTCTTTTACATTAAAACTAGCAGTTACTCTGAACTAAGGTAAACAGAGCGCTGTGCGCTGGCGTCCTCCCACAGGTTAAGAGATAAATAAACAGCAGTTGTTCATATTAACGGCTTCTTTAACTTGAGCGAACGCTGCTAATACACATATACATTTGTTAATAAAGTTAATAAAATGAAAACTTGCATGTTTGTTTTAAAGCTAGTAAATGAAACGATCCACCTGCAGAAACGTGAAGCGCAAAGGGGAAAACGGTATCGCAAGCTCAAACTCGACTGAAACGCAAAATAAAAGCAGCATTGCAAATAAATTAGTAGATATGGCAATGGAAAATATGTATTGCAAAATCAATGCTTTTGCTCGGTTTCATTTATATTTTGCAATTCTTTGTTTTTGTTTGCAAAACTTATTTTCTTCTTGCAATACTTCATTTTCTTTTGCAAGTCTTTATTTTTGTTTACAAAAAGTACATTATTTTTTTCAACACTTTCATTTTCATTTGCAAAACTTTATTTTTTTTTGCAATACCTTAAATTCTCTTGCAAATATATGCGGCATTGTTTTGACTCCATAGATATGGCGTTGCTATGTTTGTTCTGTGATACAGTAGCCTAACAGTCAAATCCAGGAAAGTTAACAACAAACGCAACATTCAAATGATCAGCTGATGCATCTTTATATCATTCGAACAATGTCTACTGTGTCTCCATCTGTTTCCATATTCATATTCTTATCTGCCGTCCGCTGCGTTTAAGGTGGCCGTATCTCAGTCTAATTATTCATGCGTCAGTGCTGTTGTTTACAGCTCAAGGTCGCGGCTCTACATCCAGACACAGAAGCGGTGATGGATGAGTATTTTTCTGGCTTCTGGACTACATGAGACAGACACGCGTTTCCTGCTCTGCTGTCAGAATGTGTTTAATGCCGCATGAGTAATGTCTGCGGCTGCAGCGCTTCTGCGTGACCTTACAGCGTTACCGCACATTAAACGTAGCGCCGCACACTTCATCTGGGGTCAAAAAACAGCCGTTCGTATTTACTACAGTCAAAGTAAATGCTGGCGGCTGAATAAATGTCAAGGTTTATGACGTGCTTCCCTTGTCTTTTGTTATCAAGCGCTGACTCTCTTTAACACCGCGCATTCATGAACAGACAGACCTGCGATTGCCATCAAATATCATTCAACATAATACAGACATCAAGTCTTACAACTTCACATCTATTCAAGTGGAAAAAGAATCACTTTTGTGGGAAAACGACTTGATGTGAACCACAGTGAATGCCTTGAACAATCATACAGCTGATAAAAATAAAAATAAAACTAAAGTAAAACAAAATATCTTAAAGCCAAATTAAAATAAAGCTGAAATAAATTACTTAAACTGAATTTAAAAGTAAAAATAAATTAAAGCTTAATATATATATATATATATATATATATATATATATATATATATATATATATATATATATATATATATATATATTACATGCATAAAACATTTTTAATAATTAATAAATAAATAATAATAAAAAATGAATTTACATTTACATTCAGTCATTTAGCAGGCGCTTTTATCCAAAGCACCTTACAAATGAGGACAAATAATAAATTATTTTAACATTTTAAAACCTAATAATAATAATAATAGTGTTTTTATTAGTTAAAATAAAAACTGAAATGAATTATTTTAACTAAAACTGAAATAAATATAAATTAAAACTAAATGAAGCTTTAATAAAACTAATAATAATAGTGTATTTGTTACTCAAAATAAAGCTGAAATGAAAGGAAACCAAAATAAAAATTAAATTTTTAAAAATCCTAATAATGTTTTTATTAATTAAAATAAAACTGAAATAATATAAACTAAAACTGAAATAAAATAAGTTGAAGCTATAAAACTATTTAAATATACAAACTAGTAAAAATGACAAGAACATAACAAAAATGTAACTTAATATTGAATAAAAAAAATTAACTGAAAATGTTTTTTAATTAAAATAATAATAAATATTATATATGATAAATATTACAAATAATATATAATAAATGATAAAAAACTAATAAATAATGCATCATACTAAAATAACACTGACCTCAAGTGTACTGTTACTCTACTGAGTGATCAGATATACAACCTTCAAAAACAGCACATTTACTCTTTCAACCCCCCTTTTTTAATACATCAGCCTCTGTGTTCTAAAGCAGCAGCGGTCCTGATGTTATGCTGACTGTCAGGCCCTCATTTGGAAGAATATCCCCGAGTGAAGCGACAGGTTGTTGTGCAACGTTTATCGCCCGCGGCTGTGTTTGCTTTGCCGTCTGCGATTGTCGCCCGTTCAAGGCCGAGCCAATTAAAAAGTGCTCTGCAAACTCACTTGTGTGACAACAGATTGAGCTTAAAAAGTGGCAAAACGCTCAGAGAAACTACAAGCAAACCTGTCACATATGAAGATGAATGCATTTACATATTATAAATCAGCACTGACAGATTCTCTGTACACTAATTACTTTAAAGTTTTGAGAAAAACATGTTTTTAGGACAAACAAAATAGTCTAGTCTTTACAATATGCTGTTACAGTGCCCTCCAAAAGTATTGGAACAGTGAGGCCAATTCCTTTATTTTTGCTGTAGACTGTAAACATTTGGGTTTGACAACAAAAGATGAATATGAGATGAGAGATTATCATTTCAGCTTTTATTTACAGGTATTTTCATCTGGATCTGATACACAACTTAGAAGATAGCACCTTTTGCTTGAAGCCACCCATTTTTCATGTTACCAAAAGTATTGGAACATGTGACTGAGGTGTGTTTTGTTGCCTTGGTGTGTCCTATTAATTGATTATTTAAACAATAAATAGCACTGAATGTCTGCGCTCAGTTTCAGATCCGTGCAGACTGCATTATAGTTAGTTAGACGTGTAACCAACATGAAAACCAGAGAGGTGTCTATGGGTGAAAAACAAGCAATTGTGAAGCTGAGAGAAGATGAAAAATCAATCAAACCATTGCACAAACAATAGCAAGTACAACCATTTGGAATCTCCTGAGGAAGAAAGAAACCACTGGTGTACTAAGTAACACACCTCAAACGGGTAGATCAAGGAAAACATCTGCAGTTGATAACAGAAACATTGTGACAGCTGTAAAGAAAGACCCTAAAACAACTGTTAGTGACATCAGCAACAACCTCCAGAGGGCAGGAGTGAAGGCATCACAATCTACTGTTCGCAGAAGACTTCATGAACAAAAGTACAGAGGCTACACCAGAAGATGCAAACCACTCATTAGCAAGAAGAATAGGAGACGAGCCTCAAAAATTCTGGGACAAGGTTTTATGGACTGATTTTATGGACCAAAGTGATGGAAAGGCTAAAGTTTGGAGAAAGAAAGGATCTGCTCATGATCCCAAACATACATGCTCATCTGAAACACAGTGTACACAGGTGTACATTATAGTACACATTACACAAGTAATGTAACGGCTTGGGCTTTCATCGCTTCTTCTGGGACAGGCTCGTTAATCTTCATTAATGATGTAACACATGATGGCAGCAGCACAATTAACTCAGAAGCTACACTTAAACCCTGTAGAGTATGCATTTTACCTGCTAAAGAAGAGACTGAAGAGAGTAACCCCCCAAAACTGAAAGAGGCTGCGGTGAAAGCCTGGAAAAGCATCACAAAAGAAGAATGCACAAGTTTGGTGATGTCAATGGGTCACAGGCTTGATGCAGTTATTGAAAGCAAAGGATTTGTAACTAAATATTAAATCTTTCTCACTTTAATCTATGTTAATTCTATCTGTTCCAATACTTTTGGTAACATGAAAAATGGGTGGGTTCAAACAAAAGGTGCTATCTTCTAAGGTGTGTATCAGATCCAGATGAAAATACCTGTAAATAAAAGCTGAAATGTTAATCTCTCATCTCATATTCATCTTTTGATGTCAAACCCAAATGTTTACAGTCTACAGCAAAAATAAAGGAATTGTCCTTACTGTTCCAATACTTTTGGAGGGCACTGTATATTTAGTTGGACAAAATGAGGACAGTTTGCAATTTCAAGCTCTGAGTTTTTTATAATTTTTTTTTAATTTATATAAATTAAATTATATTTATATAAAATTTATCATATTATATTATATATATTACATTTTAAGCGGAAAGAGTCCTTAAATATTTGCACTTCTGAATATAAGCACTCACCCAACATTTTTTTATAATTTATGCTTTGTTTACCTGTTTGAGGTGTGTTACTTAGTACACCAGTGGTTTCTTTCTTCCTCAGGAGATTCCAAATGGTTGTACTTGCTATTGCCAGAGTTTGTGCAATGGTTTGATTGATTTTTCATCTTCTCTCAGCTTCACAATTGCTCGATTTTCACCCATAGACACCTCTCTGGTTTTCATGTTGGTTACACGTCTAACTAACTATTATGCTTTTTTTCAGGTTTAACTGGCTTATTTTATGCGGACGGGCCGCTGAGGGTCTCCTGAAACAGCGTGAAGGTTAAGCATCTTGCACAAGAGCACAGGGATGTTGTACCCAGCAGCCCCGGGGTTAATTTAACACCGCTGGTGCCATCACCTATTTACTTGAAGCAGTAACCTTATAAGTGTTTATGGGCTAGTGCTGTGTGATTTAGCACTCGACCGTTACGCTTCAGTGTCTCCTGTAATGACCTCAAACCTCTTATTGTGCATGAAGTCTGTTCATATTGCTCATTTCTGCCTCTGTAAAAATAAATAATTCAATGGCCTGAGGTTGGTTGGTTGGTTGGTTCATGTACATGGTTGGTTGGTTGATTGGTTGGTTTTGGTTGGTTGATTGATTGATTGATTGATTGATTGATTGATTGATTGATTGATTGATTGATTGATTGATTGATTGATTGATTGATTGATTGAAAAGTCAATATGAACCAAGAACTTAAGATCTTAAAAAAAAAAAAAAAAAAATCTTAAGTTTAACCAGAAATTTGAAATGTTGCTTTGGTAATTAAATAAATAAAGTACTAAAATTACTAAAACTAAAATGGACATATTTAATATTAAAATTAAAATAAAAACACAACAAACTTACTAAAACTACAAACTTACTAATAAAATACAAATATTAAGTGACAAACTTATAAAAAAGTACTAATTATAAAATTGAAAAGAAAATGATAAATGTTGTCTTTGCAATTAACTGAAATAAAATGCATTGAAATTGAAATGCTAAAATGACTTAAACTGAAATTAAATACATTATAAATGTTAAAAATATATATAAAAATGAACAATTACAAAACTTACCACAAACTTACTAATAAAATGAAGATGACAAAATTAAAATGAATCTAAACTGAAAATGTTGCCTTGGCAATAAAATAAAATAAAATGTTAAAATTATGTTTAAGTAATCACTGAAAAATTGCTAAAACTGAAAGAGAAGTAAATTAATGCTAAATAGAATTTTTTTTATTATTATTAATGACAAAATTTAGTGTTAAAACCTAAATCAAAGTTAAAATAAAAACAAAAAATATTTAAAAAAAACTAATTAAAAATATTAAAAAATTAAATATTTATTATATGTAGATTCATAAATTAGAATGTAAATAATACAAAAAATATCACCAGCATGTTCTAAAGTAAACAAACTTTTAAAAAAATTATGTCTGGCTCTCATAACGTTTATAAATTGAAAATTACAATTTCCTCCTTATTCTGTCTTTGCTGCTGATAATTTATTCAACAGGCTACTTTTGTCTAATTATCTGTATTAATTATAGTTATTATTAATAACATTTAATTTGAAAGGTGTAGTTGGTTTTTACACACATTAAAATCACTGCAGTGCATGATATGATCTGAGCTCATTGTGTGTGTTTAGTTACGAAGCGTCCCGTCGGTCGAGGCTCATTTTCTGGGGTCTGTATGTAAACAGCAGTGTCGCGATTATACAGAGTTGACCGGCCTCATTGAATTCTCATTAGCGGCTGGGCTCGGGCCTGGTGAAGAATGCTAATGCTGTAATTACTCCTGCGTTAAACACACAGACTTATCGAGAGCCACTTCGCCCAGCTTAAGAGTTTGAGAGTTCGTCTATGAATGTGACTGTCTTAATGCTAATTATTTAACATGTACCATTTGAATTAGGCCATGAAAGTCAATTTGAGTTATCGCTGAAGGAGACGTGTGAGGACGAGGCTTTGAATTACGCCGGCGGAGCGACTGCGATATTAAAGGTGGCTTTGACCACTAGAACTAACGCTTTGAACATAAAGGGCAGAAAATTAGAGAGTCTTTTCATGCTCTATTGAGATTTTGAGAACTTCCTGTGAATGTAAATTTGGGAAAAGCATGAAAGGGGTCTGCATGTAAGTAATATGAAGCATCAGTGTTGAAGAAATAAGTTCAAATGTATCTATCTATCTGTCTGTCTGTCTGTCTGTCTGTCTGTCTGTATTTAAACTTATAATATATAATAATAAATTATTGTGCATTTATTATTTTTAATATAATTTTAGATTACTTTATTTTGTAATATTTATATATTTGTTCTTTATTATTTATTTTCATTATAATATTTTTATTAAATTAATTTAAATTTATAATATAACATGTAATGTTAATATATAATTTATTTTTATTTATTGTTTTTATGTATTAGTTGTTATTTTTAAACCATTTTATTTTTCTTTTTAACTATTTATTTTATATTTATTTTGAATATTTTAGGGGAAAGGGAAGTGGTGTGTGGCCAAGTATGGTGACCCATACTAGCCTATATATTAAATATGTTTATTTAATTTATTTAGCATTCATCAGTTGTTTGTTTGTCTATTGTTTTATAGTCATTTGTATTATACATGCAAATTTTTAAAAAAATATTTTTTTTTTATTTTTACATCTTTTATGTATGTATTTTTATTATTTATGTTATAATTCATTTAATTTTGTAATGTAATATATCATTTTAACTTTTTATAATGTATTATTTTTTTCCAACATTTTTTTATTTATTTGTTTGTTTCAGCTTTATACAGTTTTTTTATTTTTTTTTTCTCATAGACAACCAGTTCAGATGTGGTCATAATAAACTTTTTATAAAAATGAAGGGTATAAACATCTTTCTTTTTCTTGGAAGAGTTTTGGAATAGCACGAGGGTCAAAAGCTGATGGTTTTTAGATGAACTTTAATTAAAAAAAAATAATAAATGATTTCATATGTTGTTGTTGTTTCGGTGCATGCTGTTTTAATGATGCGAGTTAAGATGCAGGGCATGCCACTAAATTCATTATTTTAATTCAGCAATGAATGAATTATGAATGAGAGGAGAGATTTTGGGTTTAATTGGACCTTGAAGGGTAAGATGATGTTGTACTTTAAGACGAGCATAATCTCATTAAAAAGGGCACATAATCACCTCTAATATTTGCTCAGACATTGCCAAAAACTTGAAAGATTTGGGATCAGCGTGAAGCTGAAACTGATCTGCCAGATGTCACAGCTTTAGTAATGAGAGCTTCGTTTCTGTGCCAGTGTGCACAATATATATATCTATAAATCCATGCTAATGTGTCCTAATGAATAAACATGAGCACAACTGAACTGTTGTGACACAGTCAGAGCCTTGTGTGGCTCCTCGACACCTGGCTTTTCTGTGAGGACTTCAGGAAGTGCTGCTCCTTCACATTTGCATTTTTAAAGTCTAATGTTTGACATTTACCGGCATCACTTTAATTATATTAACAAATCAAAATGTGTTTACTGTAGATATCGGTACGTTTGCAACATGTTCGTTATTTGCATTTATTTGCTCCACAGATGCTTTTGACTGAAAAATTGTGAAGATGGTCTCACATCTCACCTGCAGGTGGATTTTCACCTGATTTTTATTAAATTTATGTATAAAAGTTTAACTAAAATGACTAAAACTGAAATAAAAAAATTCATTAAAGTTAAATAGAACTAAAAACACTAACTGCTTCAACTATCACAAACTACACATTTACTAATAAATTTATAATAATTTTATATGAAAAACAATAAAATGTTATAAATATGTTGAAGTACTAAATTACTAAAACTGAAATAAAAAGAATGCTAAATTATGTTTTAATTAAAAATGACTTCAAGCACATCAAAGTTACTAAAAGTACAAAAGTACTATTAAAATAAAATATGAATATTAGCTAAAAAATAAATGAAAATGAGAAATGTTGACTTGAATATTTTAAATTGAAATACTAAAATGACTAAACCTGAAATAAAAATAAATAGAAATATTAAAACTAACTACAAACTACGAAAGTACAAATATAATAAAATATGAATATTAAATGAAAAACTTAAATTAAATAAAATGTTTAATTAAAATTAGTTTAAGTTGAATTACTATCAACTATCATTACTTTATTAAATTAAAGCTAAATAGAAATGTAAAAAAAAACTTAAAACTAATCAAAATGACAGCATAATTATCAATTATTTTTTATAATTTTTAATTACTAAATTTAAAACGTAATAAAATAAAGCTACATTTTTACAATTAAGTTTTAAGTTCAAATTGAAATAAAAATAAAGCTAAACATAAATATTAGAAAAAATAAAGCTAATAAAAATAACAAAAACATATTTAAACTAAAATAAAATTTCAACTCTCCTAAAAAAAACACATGATTTGTGGATTCGTTCATGGCAGATTGAACGAATGGTTTATTCAAAATGTAAGCAATATTAAGAAAACTGAAGCTTTCCAAATCAATGTGGATGCAATGGGTTTGTCGTTTTATTCGGGATCCCTGATAAATGGGTCCTTAAAGCCTCTTATTTCAGGCCTGATGAAGGACTCTGAGTTTGCCGGCAGGATTTGTAATTACAGTGGTTTAGCTCAGCAAATATTCTCTCCCAAACCAATCAATAGAGAAATCAGCAGCTAAACTGGCTGTTAACCCAGTGCTTTACAAAGATCTCCTCCTCTGGGCCTTCATTTGCTGTTAGCGTGGCCAAACAGAACTGATTTTGACGACTGTGTTAATAAACACCTTCAATTTTTAATCCTGCTTTAAAGAAACACCTGACACAGATGTAATGAGCGGCTGAAATATGGCGGTGCAAACGCAGTGATTTATTGACTCGCTGACAGCATTAGTCTTCTCTAGCATGTAATGGACTGATCGTTCCGTTCCGAAGAAGGGGAAATTACATTTGGGGAATGGAGATGCTGTAACACGGACTGATCTGCATAATGATCTTTAAACCGGGACGCCCATCGCCGCTCACACAGAGAAAACCAATGTTTTAGGTGTTTGTTTGCAGATGTGTTTTGTGTCCTGTGTTTGTTCTCGGCTCGTCTTCAGGGATTCGCTGCAGAAACATCATGCGCATGTGTCTGCGAATGCGAGCCGAGCGGATTGAAATGAGGCATTTCAGTGTAACTGGAAGGTGTTTTTTTATTTTTATTCCTGTGTTCCTGAAGTGACCTCATGTTGATTCTGTTACAGAATCATTGAGTTATTGTCAATTGGTTTATTTTATTATTTAAAATATAGTGGGAAAAAAATCCTGTTTATTTCCACCATTTAAAAAAAAGGCTTTATATGTATAATGGAACAGCATAATGCAGTATGAATATAATTTAGGTGATGTAAATTAGTGTGATTTTATTATTATTTATATTATATGATTATTTATTAATATTTTAAATTTGCTTTTGTTTTTGTATCTTTAGTTTCCATTTTTAAGTTCTTGTTATTTTGTTTTTGTCGTTTTTGACATTTAAGTTTTAGCAATATATATATATATATATATATATATATATATATATATATGTGTGTGAGTGTGAGTGTGAGTGTGTGTAAAAATATTAAATATATATGCGTGTATATATATATATATATATATATATATATATATATATATATAATACATATAATACATTATATATTTAAAAATATTATTAATATAATATTATTAATGTTATTTGAGTAACTAGTAGATCTGTGCTGCTCAAGCTGCGAACTGTCTCAGATGCTTCAAATAGTTCACCAAAAAGAACCGGTTCAAAAGAATGTTTCATTTGTGAACCGGACGTTACTCTATAGACTGTTTGCCTGAGCCTCTGGATTACAGGTAATAATGTTGTAAATAATGTGCGTTTTTTGCACAGATCGATTGTTTCGCTTCATAAGACTTCAATATATTGTCAGGTGCCACAGGGATTAATTTTGTGTTCCTTTATGTGTTTTGTTTTTTGTTTTTTTCTCAATGGTGATAATCTGATGACTTGCATTCTATGAATCACCAAGGACCACGGATTCAGCTAAAAGTCTTCTTTAGTGTTCTACTGAAGACAAAAAGACCATCTACATCTTGGCTGTCCTGACTGTGAGTAAATTAACAGCACATTTTCATTTTTGGGTAAACTGTTCCATAAATTTTTCCCATGTAATATTTTATTCAATTTCAGCTTTATTTAAATTTCCTGAACGATTTTAATCATTTTACTTAACAGCAAGTATCACATTGAAATAAATTGTCTAGTAACTTTTGAAAGAAATCTTGAAAAACTGTCAAACATACTTCAATAATATTTTTATTTACTATTTTAAGCAGTTTTTACAGTATTACCAGAGCCAAAGCCATTGAGAAAGTGAATTGCTCCAATTGTCTCACGTCCCTCATCTTTTTATCCCACGGTTCAGTCGTTGAATCTGTCAGGACATCCTTGAGTACCATGATTCTGACGGTCTGGATACAATAGCCTCTCCTAGGCTTGTGTAGGGAAAAGCCGGGCCTTGTTTTCCAAAAGCTTTGACAATCCGGCAGTCAGGCTTCAGTGGGCAGCATTTGCTCCGTGACAGCCAGCATTGTTCCCAGAGTGACGGGGTCCAGAGCCGCCCGGCGCGACAAACACCGTGGATGAAATGCATTCAAGGTGAAATGATAGAGCTGCTTTATTGTCTTTTATCTTTGTTCCTTCAGAACGTCGTGGATTTCTGCCGGTATGTGTACATGAGTCGGCCTCGGTGGTCTTCACTCGACTTAAATATCAATCAAGCATGAGTATCGGAAGCAAAATAAATAAATAAGATGTGTGTGGATCTTCACCCAGAAACATTTTACTGGAGTAGATACCATTTCCTGTATTCTGGTGCCTTTTAATGAAACAATTATTTTTATAGCCTAAAACTGTTACCACATACCTGGAAAGGTTTCCCAAAAATTAGCACAGTAACAAAAGGTTTTCCGTCGATCATGATTGCATTTCCCAAGGTGGAATCTCAAAATCGATCTATAATCTTGCAAAACGTTGTATTTACAGGAGCTTTATATAAAATTCCCACTGTCTGAAATCCAATATAAATGCAATATAAATATCAGGATTAAGCTGGAAAAACTGAATGTTAAAAAGGGTTTGTGGTCGGGTCTGGATGGGATAATCCCTTCAGGTGCTGCAACATGCCTGTCTATCATGGCTGATGGGAAAAATAGCCATAAAATGCCCAAACGCTGAAGCTCTTATCTGGCAGTGGAGCATCCTGATATCATTTCTCATTTTGAAGTTTTCTGAATCACCTACTCCAGATTCTCTTTACAGCAACTAGCTGGACTGGCCAAACATGGCTCTTTTCTGTCGCCATAAACCTGCTCTTAGTGTCTGTCATGTCAAACATGAAATAACAGACCCTCTCGCTTTAGAAATATTGAGCCAAGTAAGACCTACAAAAGTCTGTAGATCAAAAGAGTTATTCATATTATGCTGTGAGTATGTATATATATATAGAGAGAGATTTTTTTTATTTTTAGCAACGACTTTTATTCACAAAAACATTATCAAAAAACAAGGATAAAACTCTTAGTAAAATAAAAAAATACAACTCAACACCACAAAAAGTAAAGATTAGTTAACCTTCCTCCACAGCACAAACAATGTTATTAAAACACCGTTGTAACTCAAATGCTTCCAGATCTTGCATTGCTTTATAATAATTAAATTCAACAAGAATTCTTGATTTGACATAAGCCTTAAAAAGGAGTATAATGTCTTGACCAGTCCGGTTTTCTATTCTATTTTTCCTTGTTATATAAACAGCCAATTTAGCCTCCCCAATCAGAAAATTAATCAATTATCATTTCATCCTATTTCTCTGGGTGTAACCTGCACACAAAACAAAAGCATTGGGCGTAAATATT
Source organism: Barbus barbus (assembly GCF_936440315.1). Lineage (NCBI taxonomy): Eukaryota > Metazoa > Chordata > Actinopteri > Cypriniformes > Cyprinidae > Barbus > Barbus barbus. Next base: position 21,278,272 of record NC_136723.1, read on the forward strand.
TCACCAAAATCTAAAAACACTTGACTCATATATATATATAGAGAGAGAGAAAAAAAATATTATAAATATATTTTTATATATTGGATAAAATATGTATGTGAAAATATTTTGAAATATTTGAATATATTTAAAATAATTATATTTATGCAACAAAATATTTAAATGTATTTTTAAAAATTATATATTATTTAATAGCAATTTTATCTAAAAGAAAAGTTGGAGAAACTTCAAGTTGAAATCTGTAATGTTAACTGACTGTCAGTGACTCACTTTAGCTCTTTATTTCCATCCTGTCGTGTAAATAATTGTTTTAATTAATCAAGCCGTATGATCTTTATCAGAGCAGATTTCTGAATGCTGCTAAATCCTATTATGAATGTCTTTAAATGAAACGCAAACAGATTCATTGAAGTTACAGAGTTCAGCAAAACAGGAAAACCCCAGAAAACCTGCATATCCAGGAATATGCATGTATATTCAAGCTAATTAATGGGATTCAAACACCTACAGAGAGCGCTGAATGAATTATTGATGCAGAAATCATTTATTCTCAGTAATAGCAACACCAGGCAACTAATTACTGCAGTCAAATTTACATCGCTAACAAAAGATGATAGAAGCCATGCGACTGATGGAAGATCACTGCGGGGAATTGGTGTTTCTGTAGAGAAAAACAATCCTCAAAGCTTCACCTGTGCCCAGTTTGTCCATTCAATTTCTCTCGCTGCTCTCCAGATTTCATTGTTGCTCTTCAAATACTGTAAGTCTGATTCAATAATGAGTTTGCATATGGCAGGATGTAAGGAGGAAGCCGTCCAAACAAGATCAGGCATCCGCCGGACAACACTGTGTGAAACTGTTTGTTCATTCCTTGCCAATTATCATTTTCTCCTCAGAATAACTAACTCCAGCTTCTTTTTTATCTTTGTGTTGATGCATAGCAGGGGAAGCAGGGCGGCTGGAGATCTGGCTCAGGTCAGAGATGACTTTCACTTCTCTAATTGGATTTGCTGCTGCCAGTGTCGAGCTCACAGGGCTGGATGGATGCCAGTCCACTGCATCTGGGTTCGGTCCTTCAAGCTTCAGCGCTTCACTGATTCTCATTCATTATGCTGGCGTGTGAAGGCGTAACTTGGAATAGGGAGATTGGAGGAAAGGCACAGTATAACTTCCAACTGGAAATGCAGGTGAAAGATCTGCTGCGGTGATTTCACTCAACAATCACAACTGTGATGATGCTCTGGTGACGCGGGGCGATTCGAGGTGATCAGGGGTTGCTGCTAGCATAACCAGTGTTGTTATTCATACCTAAAATCAAAAGTATTAAAAATTATATTAAAATAAAGTGTAATATTAGATTTACATTTAAAAACAGAACATTTTAGATTTCTAACTGAAATAAGTACTAAAATTACTAAAGAAAAAGTAAAGCTAAATAGAAATATAAAAAAAAAACTAAAGTTTAATAAAGCACACAGCAAAATGACTAAAGTGTACACAATGTAGAGCGCTTTGAGTGCTTAGAAAAAGCAGAAAAGCGCTATATAAATGTAATGAATTATTATTATTATTATTAAAGTGTTATCTAAAAAATGAAAAAAGCATGTAGGAAAATTACTCAAATGTAAACTAAAAACTAAAATGTGAAAAAGCGCATAGCAAAATTACTAAACACTAAAAAAAATGAAAAAAGCAAATAGCAAAATTACTAAAACTTGAACTGAAACTATAGAAAAATTACGAAACATAGCAAAAATACTAAAACATAAAGAAAAAAATACAAAAGCCCAAGACAAAATTATTAAAATGTGAACTAAACACTAAAAGACAAAACAAATAGCAGAATTACTAAAACCTAAACTGTAGACTAAAAAATAAAAGAAAACAGTAGAATTTGTAAAAAAGAAAAAAATGACAAAAGCACACAGCAAAATTACAAAAATTTAAACTAAAAATTCAAAAATCACAAAAGCATGTAGCAAAAGTACTAAAATGTAAACTAAAAATGCAAAAGCACCTTTCAAAATTACTTAAACTGAAATTTGAAAAATGTTCAAAAAGTTATGTAAGCAAGTAAGGTACGAGAAGCCGTGCTGTATTGTGAATAAGTCACAGCTGAAGGGCTTTGTTTGGCATGATGCGGAGCGGAGTAAATATTAATATTAATATTTAAAAATAAATATTAATAAGAACTATAATGGTATAAATATGTGAATAATACTAAAATAATACTGAACTTAATTACATTTTTTAGTAGCATGACAGTAAACACACAAAACAAAAACAACAGAGATCTCATTTAAGATGACAGCATTAAGTTTGTAAAAGATAACTGGTCTGCAGGCTGTCTTTTGTAAGATATTGCTGTATCTTTATTATTCCATACATGCATTGGTGGAGCAGCAGCATGTGCAGTATTATTGACCTTGATATCTTCAGGAATTCAAAATGACATGTGGTGAAGCTCCTACGTGTGTGTGTGTGTGTGTGTGTGTGTGTGTGTGTGTGTGTGTGTGTGTGTGTGTTTGCGCACGCGCTCCGTTTGATAAAATCCATGCATGTTTTAATAGATAATGTTCTCACTATCTCTATCTGCAGGCCATGTGTAATCCACAAACTCTGTTGAGTCATCCCAGCATGTGATGGAATAACCGCAGGTCTACTTAAATACATTTGTTAACTAACCTTTTCACCAATTACAGGACAGACAGCAGCACTTTCCATTTGGAAGGCACATCTGGCTGCATAAACATCTGCGCGGTATTGATTTACTCCCTCTGGGTTCAGGAAATTAGATCGCATGACCAGAGCAGGATATTTTAGTTGTAAAAAAAAACTAAGCTTCCTATGGGTTTCCAATAAATGTAAATAAAACTTATGACACAAAATGCAGCTTCATTGAGTGATGCAATCCACATGTTTCTTAATGATAATTCCACTCTAAGTGAATTGCCTTGTTTTCTCTACTATCCCATAATACTCTCATTTGATGTCACCTGAACTGCTGTGAAGAAACAGATCAAAAACCACAGCAGATCAGTGCAGTATCAAATATATACATAAACATATAAATATATATTTATAAACACTGAAAACAAGTCTGAATTGCGAGATATAAACTCAGAATTGCAAGAAATATAGTTCACCCCAAAAATAACCAGCCAAAAATGCTAAATTCTAAATCCAAATTTTACAAAAAGCTTATGGACATAATTATAAGTCAGACACTGAAGTGAGTTGCTGTTTTTGTCACTCTTCTGAGGAAGATTCATTCTCTTGTTCTGGCAATCAGAATCAGAAAGAGCTTTATTGCCAAGAGTGTTTACACACACAAGGAATTTGTCTTGGTGTTAGGAGCTTCCAGTACAGAAGTACAAACATAGTGCAGACAACATATAATTAAGGTAATAAAAACACTAATAATGAAGAGAATATACAATAAATTATAAATAACAACAGTAAAAAAAAAAATATATATATATATATATATATATATATATATATACAGAAAGGAAAAATGTCCATAGACAGAACTGTGAATGTTTCCTATGTACAGATGAAGGTTTGATTAGTTATTTACAGACACTGGGGTGTGTTATGTGTTGTTCAGGTGGGATATGGCCTGGGGGGAAAAAATGTTCTTGTGTCAGGCTGTTTTGGTGCTCAGTGATCTGTAGCACTGGCCAGAGGGCAACAGTTCAAAGAGAGTGTGAGTGTGCTGGGTGTGAGGGGTCCAGAGTGACTTTTTTAGCCCTTTTCCTCAGTCTGGAGATATAAAGATCTTGGAGGTTGGGTAGTCCTCTCAGCAGTCCTGACTGTCCATCTGTTTTGGTAGCTGAGCCAAACCAAACAGTTATAGATGAACACAGGACAGACTCGATGATGGCAGAGTAGAACTGTTTCAGCAGCTCCTGTGGCAGGTTGAACTTCCTTAGCTGGCGGAGGAAATACAGCCTCTGCTGGGCCTTTTTCACAATAGAGTCAATGTGATTGTCCCACTTCAGGTCCTGAGAGATGGTGGTGCTCAGGAACCTGAATGACTCTACTGCAGCCACATTGCATGATGGTGAGTGGTGGGGGGGTGGGGGGGGGGGGGGTTTCTCCTGAAGTCTACTATCATCTCCACTGTTTTGAGCGTGTTGAGCTCCAAGTTGTTGTGACTGCACCAGATAGCCAGCTCCTTAACCTCCTGTCTGTAAGCAGACTCATCTCCATCCTTGATGAGGCCGATGACTGTAGTGTTGTCTGCAAACTTCAGGAGGTTGACAGAGGGGTCTTTAGATGTGCAGTCATTTCTGTAGAGGGAGAAGAGCAGTGGGGAGAGAACACATCCCTGAGGGGCGCCAGTGCTGATGGTGAGAGTCCTGGATGTGAGTTTGCCCAGCCTCACTAGCTGCTGCCTGTCTGTCAGGAAGCTAGTGATCCACTGACAGATGGAGGTGGGCACGGAGGGCTGTGTGAGTTTGTCTGAGAAAAGGTCAGGCATGATGGCATGTTGTAAGTGATCTTTCTTTCTGTTTTAAAGATGTTTTCTGTGCACTGTTTGACTACTCAGAAGAGAATACAAGAAAATATAACTTACTTAATTTGTGTTTTTTGCTAGCTAAATTTCACATACATTAAAATTTAGTGCCTCTAAACATTTTCTTTATTCAAAGTTGATCTGGAATCAAAAGAATCACAAACCCGCTCTAAAGTTCCAGTCTAAATACGCTTTTAAGTTCCGATCTGAATCAAAAAATTCGCAATAAGCGCTCCGACGCTCCGATCTAAATCAAATTAATCATGATACGCGCTTTGAAGTTACAATCTGAACCAAGTGATTTGCGATTCTCGAACCGGTTCAAGCGCTTCAAAACAGCGAATGATTTTGCGACAAGTGGTTAAGTGGTTCGGCGTTTCAAAAAGCGTTTCTATGAAGGTAGACTAATGCCTAAAAGATTTGCATGCGCATGGGTAAGAGTTGTGAAAGTGTAGGCCTGCATAAGACTGTAAACGTAAATTAAATTTGCATGCGCAAGAGAAGCTTTGTAAAGGTGTAAATCGCGTTTCAAGCGCAAGAAAAAAAATATTTGCAGCATTTGACTGTTATTTGTAAGTGTAATTCATGTATTGTGAAACTGCAACTTCATGCTAATGCAAAATAAATATGATCTGCATTCTTCTGACTTTCCGCTTACACTTTTGGCATGTTTTTTCGCCAAAATACTGTCAAAAGCACTGCAAGCCTGTGAACAGTGATTTGCAAGTGAAAACAACAGTTTAAAGAACTGCAAAACGGATTGACTGCGTAGAACCAATCTGTATGTGTAAAAAAACTGACTGTCAAATGTCTAAATGACTTCTTGTGTATGTAGGGCAAAAAGTTCCTGAATAATCCATTATGTACAGCTCAGTCTTTCTTTTGTCTGCGCTTACAGTTTTGGCACGATTCTCTCACTTGCTGAGTTTTGCAAGCATGAGGGGGAGGGCAAAATTAAACACATGGTTCAAATAAACACATCATATTAGGTAAGAACCGCAAGAGTGAATACATGGCATATGGAGCAATCAGCTCTCTAAATGCTCTCGCGGTACTTTGATGTCATACACAGATCGGTCTGCGCAGCGCCGCATCAAGTCAAGCACAATTACTGTCTTTGTTTATTTGAACCAATCAGATAAGAGTACACTGAGAGTCAGCGAGAGCCTCATTTGATTGGATTATTTAGAAAATTTTTGCCCTACATACACAAGAAGTCATTTAGACACAAACCATTATTCAGTTAATGATTTACAAACCCGCTATATTTTTGTCTTAAAATTATCTTCTATTTTTATTTGAATAATTTGTAAATTATTTATTGTGTTTGTCTATACTTACCTAGATAGTTAATATGAAACAATATCCTTCATCTGTGGTGTAGCCTGCAAATGTGTAATGTTATGATGGCATGTTTATATTCAGAAAAGCACCAAGAAATGTATCTGTAATGTAACAATATAATATATCCATTTATATTTAAATCATGCTTTTGGTTTAGAATATAAATCATGCCTTTTTAGGACTGCGTGTGATAACAAATACACTTTATCTGTCTTTCAGAGCCTTGATGTCTGCTGTCTTTCTCACTCTTTGAGTGTTATCATAGGCAGCAGCTCCACATGAAGCACAGAGGAGATTCGACTCACAACTGAATCCAGCAGAGTTTGAAGTTATTATGTTGCTAAGCAATACTCTAATGTGGTGAAATACATCACACAAATATTGGGTAAAACCTTTTTTCAGTTTGATTTCAGTTTGTTTTTATCAATACTTTTGAATGGAATCAAATAAGTATTTTTTAAGATAATAATTATAAAATAAGTGTTTAAATAAATAATATTAATAATATATAGGGAAAGGGAAGTGGTGTGTGGCCAAGTATGGTGACCCATACTCAGAATTTGTGCTCTGCATTTAACCCATCCAAGTGCACTCAGTAGTGAACATACACCCGGAGCAGTGGGCAGCCAATGCTGCAGCGCCCGGGGAGCAGTTGGGGGTTCGGTTTGCTCAAGGGTCTCACCTCAGTCGTGGTATTGAGGGTGGAGAGAGTGTTGGTTATTTGGTGAAAACAAGGTAAGATAGGGGGAAATTCATGATTTGAGACACACACAAAGTTTAATTGAAATTTTAATTGGAATGACTAGAAAAGGATTTATTAAATAGCAATTCAAAGAAATTCAGCACAGTCATACAACAGAGAAATTTCATTAGCCTAAGTTTTGCAACGAACCACATTCATTTTGATGCTATTTGGTTATATTTTGAAGTAATTTGGTGAAATTTTGGCATTCTGGGAAATGTTATTCCATCATGTTCTATAAATGACATAATTTAGTGAATGTAGTTTATTCTACTAACTATAACTTTGTAACTACATGTCAACTAAATGTCAACTAATTCTCATTAATTTGCACCTAGATGTCTGCTAACTCTCAGTAGGGTCGGTTTAGGGTTAGTAGAATAAGTTGACATATACTTGCAAAGTTTCTCATAGTCAGTATGTTGTATGTTGTGGACCCATCAAAATAAAGTGTTACCTTAAAGTGTGATGTCATGTAAATTACAAGGGTTATTAGCATTAACTAAAACAATTTAAATCATTTGTGTTTACTTAAATCAAGGTGAAGTAAAACTAAGTATAAATATAAAATGAAACATTTTAAACAAAAATTAGAAATGTTACCTTGGCAACTAACTAAGTTCAAGCACTAAAATTACAAACTGAAAATAACTAAACTAAAAAATGAAAATAAAAATAAATTAAACCTAAATATTTGTAATAAAAATTACATAAGCATGTAACAAAATTACTAGAACTTAATTAAAACAGAAAACAATAAAATAAAAACTGATTCAAAATAATTAATAAAAACTATACACTGTAAAAAAAAAAAAAAAAACTTGAGCCAACTTAAAATTTTAAGGCAACCAGCTTCAGAAGATTTTTGAGTTTTCTCAATTTGTTGGTTTAAGTTCATACAAGAAAAAGTTCTCCTACAAAAATAAGTTGAGAGAACTCAAAAATCTGCTGAAGCTGGTTGCCTTAAAATTTTAAGTTGGCTCAACTTCTTTTTTTTTTTCTTGCAGTGTAATAGCATATAAATAATACTAAAATACAAATAAAACTAAAATCACACTTTTGATTTTCTTGACTAAATTAAAATGACCATTTTCTGCCTCGATTCAAATGTATTTTCCGTAGGTTTTGGAACAGATCTTTTCTTCTCTCTGTGATTGATCTTTTATTACAGGCTCAGCCCCGTCAGTCTGCTATCAATAACTCAGACAATGCTTTAAAAATGAGTTGTTAAAGGAGCATGTTCTGCAGGTGAGTGCAGCCGTCTGATCTGTGACCAGCAGATTTTACACACTTCTCCTCATTCGGCCGTCTGTCCTGCTGCTGATTCATTGTCTGAACGGTGGGACGTCTTCTCATGTTCAATCCATCTCACTTTATGACGGCCAAAAAGCCATTTTTCTTCCCAATGTGCATTCAGGCACAAAGACAAAGCGAGCGGCGTGTGATAAATGATGATTAGCGTGAGAGGTGAGCGGCGGACGGGTGACGGACAGAAACAGGGCCAGTAGTGCCAACAGCCTTTGGGCGCCGCTGCCAGGGTCGAACCTCTGCCTCAGGCTGCCAATCAAACGTCCCGTGTAAGAACCCGATAAGACCGGCGCCTACTGATCATCTGGATTTAAATGAAAATTAAATTTCCACAAGCCGGAGTCAGAGATACAATTAATTAAAGACAAATTTACTGAAGAACATAGTTTGCAGTTTCATCAGCAGAAGTCAGCTTCAACACTCGCGATGGAGTTCGTAGGCCGCTCTGCGTACATGTTGTAGACACCAATAGTTATACTCTAACAGAGGTCACTAATTATGTCAATACATAGGTAAGCAAGATTCTTGGTAGATAAACTTAGAAAATCTCCACACATGGATGTAATACTCGAAGCATATCTTCTAGTGATTATTTTGAAGACAGCTGATCAGAGGTCAGACGCAATAGGTCTCTCCAGAGACGTATATCTGTTACCCTGGACATCAGGGTGACGGCAAATGATGATTCTCCCTAGAGCTCTCTCTCTCTCTCTCTGCATCTAGCTGCAAAGATAGACATTCACACACATACACAGAGAACACTTATCTGTGCTTCAAGGTTGCGGGGCTCTGCCCTGAATTTGATCAAATATGGTTAACTACACACACACAATGAGATCAGCTTCTTAGAGAGTAAAAAGGCAGACTAAAGCCATATTCAACTTATTTTCTAGCATGCATAAATGTAACTGTGATAAATAATTATTCAAGAAATATTATAATTAACATTATTATGAGGGCCATTGTCGATCTGCAATCCACTCCTTCAAAGTAATATATGTTTTTTTTATTATACTGAATTTATGATATTATGTTGTTGAATGTTTAATTTTTATCTGCCATGTATTAATAGCCAATAAAGTTTAAAAAATAACCAACCAAGTCTGTCTGTTTGTCTGTCTTTCTGTATTTATTCTATTGGTTGTTCCATTCTTCTGTCTGCCTATTGTTTTGTTCATTCTGTCTGTCTGTCTGTCTGTCTGTCTGTCTGTCTGTCTGTCTGTCTATTCAACTATCTGTCTATCTATAATTTTTTTATCATTCATTCTGTCTATCTTATCATTTCATCATTCTAACGTTCGTTTCTTCTATTCAAAGAAATTCAACAGATTATTCTTCATCTATCTGTCTGTTTGTCTGTCTATCTATCTGTCAGTCTACTATCTATCTATCTATATATATCTATCTATCTATCTGTCTGTCTGTCTGTCTGTCTGTCTGTCTGTCTGTCTGTCTGTCTGTAGTTTGTTTTTGTCTTGTCTCTTGCTTTATCTTGTCAAACCAAATGCCAGTAATTTGAATTCCTTTGAATTTGAATCTGCATACTGAGTACTACATTAATTCAAATGAAATTCACAGTCTGAAATGGAATTGTAATATGAAAGTCATTCTAATTCAGTTGTGAACGGTGCTGCTCTCTGTTTCGTCGGGCCCACTGAGGTTGTTCATTTGTTGATCTTGCACGCTGAAGCATTGTAAAATAATTAACGTTTAATCTGAATGCTCCAGTGCCGCTGCCGCAAAAAAAAAATCCATATTCTCTTGTAAAACCAACATACTGAACTTGTGTTTGTAGAGTTCTTCATCTGTCAAGCTGTTTTGCACCAGCAGGAAACGTAAGCGCCGCAAAGCTCCAAAGGCTCTGATTGCATGATCTGCTTGTTTGTAGTGAGAAGAAGAGCATTTTTCTCCTGGCTTGGATGCGATGGCCTCTCTGGAGGCTTTTGGGAGGTGTTAAACGCTCCTTCTGATGTGCTCCAGCAGGGGAGATGGCTTTGATTTCAGATAACCTCATTGTTTTCAGATCAGACGCTTTCTGGATCTGGACTTAAGATGTGATCGATAACAATGCCATTAAGATTCTGTTGGCGCCGTGCATGTTTCTCAGCCTTGACTTCATTAAGACGAGGGCTTTTTCCTTTGATATATTCTCAACATTGGCGCTGGCTGGCGGTCTGTTTATTTGTTTCCTTTTGTTATTCACAATTCGTATGATTCTCCACGACACCTTTTTGTTACCGTGCTGATGTGATCTGTGATGTTTGTGCCAGATTCATATCAAATCAATTCTGACGGAACATCTCGCAGAATGACGAGTCAGATATTCTCCATGCACCAGGTGTTCGCCTCATCTCTCTTACAAAAGACACAATAATCATCTCTGGCTGCAGCATTTGGCTTTATTTATTGAGTTTCACATGAAAGGTATATCCATATCCATAAAATATGCAGAAAACAAAAGATTAATCCATATAGGCATAGCAAATCTGCACAAATTGGAACTGAGGGACGATTTTGAGCAGCAAAGTGAATCAGAGCATCGTATTTATTAACTTGTTATGCACCGAGTTTCATTAATGCTGTTTGCCGTTGCTTTTTCTTAGTTTTAGTGATTCAAATCAGTCTTGTTGTGCTGTAAGTAGCATTTGGACCAATCAGACACACAATTTTGCATTTGATTTAACAAATCAATTAGTTATTAGATTAACAAATTTTTACATTTACATTTAGTCATTTGGCAGACGCTTTTATCCAAAGCGACTTACAATTGGGGAATACAAAAAGCAATTAATCTTGAAGAGGCAATTTGAAGAGGAATTCTTTTTAAATTTATTTTTTTTTATTTTTTTTTAAGTCACAGACCCCTCACCCAATACACATACTGGGTGCTAGTATGTCTGTCAATGACTTCAATTTATTTCTGCTACAGTTATCACTGTCAGCCGATATAAATCATCGTAATTAATCATAATTCATTGTAATTATTTACATACAATTCCCTTTTGAGCTTATAAATTGTTACATGTATCTTTACTAAGTGACCAGATGCAGCATTTTCACCTGCTGGATGATAAAACCCTCAGATGCACATGGAAGGAGACTGTTTTGACCACCCTGGCAACTATCCACAAAAGGTAAGCACAACTCGCATTCTTATTTCAAAAAATGTAAGACTCTGGTTGAATATGGAGTTTGTGGAAGGTCACTCCGGTGAGATGCATCGGTCACACTGGAATTGGAATTGCAATGGGATGCATTGTAGAATTCATGCACAACGTGAATGCAATATGTTAACTAAACCCATGATTTTCTTCTGGAATATATGTGGATGTGCACAGATCTCCCACCCAATAGTGTGGCCAGAAGTCACTGCACTGCTTTACTGTATATTGAGAAATATATTTGCTGATAACTATTTCATTTAATGCTACATCCATATTTTTTGTTCACATCAACAGAACTTTCTCTCTTTTACGCGTCTGTGGTTGAAACAGACAATTGCAAGTTACTTGCATAGTTGTAATGACAGTTTTGAATTGGGGTGGAACGGTACATAGATGTCCCTGTTCCGGTACGTACCTCCGTTCGGGGGTCACGGTTCAATACGATTTCGGTATAACAGGGAAAAAATTTTACTATGCTCTGTTTCTTTTCATTTATTTTGACAATATAGTTTATAGTTGATTCTGCTGGTATAAGGAAACAGCTGAAGTGATCGCGTCAGAGTGCACACACATACAAAACACATCCGTTCCAGCATTGCTAACTTGACAGCGCAGTTGGTACTTTATCAAAATAAAATACAGTGAACCAAACATCAACGCACTCGCCTCTGTGTCACCGTTGGAACGCGACTGAAGTACAAAGCCTATAATTTACATAATAAATAATAGTTTAGCATTCAGATACGTTACATCGCAAATATGGAAATATTATGGAATATTTGGATTTGTGCCTAATGAGAGAGGTAGGATACACGAGCACAAAGCTCCATTTTGCAAACAGTTGAGTGCGCAAGCCTTTAAAGTATACTGCTACATGGTCACTGTCTAGGGGGCCTTGTTTTCAAGTGCGCAACTCATGGCATTCGCTGTTCTTCTGCTGGCGGTTATCAAACAGCGTTATATTACTGCGGGCGCCCCTTCTGGATTTGGGGTGTATTGCCTGTATTCGTTGTAAGGCCTCATGCACCGAACCGAGATGTCCGTACCGTGACGGTTCGGTACGAATACATGTATCGTTCCACCCCTAGTTTTGAAAACTGATTGTTTTATGAATTTACTCAGTAATGCAGTTTTGATCATTTTATGACATCTGTCTTTTAATTAATTTAAAATAATTTTGATTACTATTTTTAAATTTAGTTCATTTTTACTTATTTATTTGCATATTTTTATCTATTTACTGAACAATTATTATAATCAATTAGTTTTCAAAAATGTAAAAAAAAAAAAAAGGCAATTACATATATACAAATAATTAGACGTTTCATAACTATTTTTCGCAATTAATTAATTTGTAACTTTTAATCAGTTTTTAATAGTGTTGTTCATGTGGACGTATAGCTGTCAGGATTGGACCTGTTTAGTCATGTGTTTCAGTTCCTGTTTTGCCTTATGTGGTCTTGTTCCTGTCCTTGTTTAGTTTGATTATTAGTTGATTCCCCGCACCTGTCTGTCCCTCGTTATCTTGTGTTTATAAGCCCCAGTCTGTTCAGTTAGTGTTTGTCGGGTCTATTTGTTGCCTCGTGTGTTTACTCAGCTCCTGTTGTGAGTTTTCCCAGTGTTTCCTTGATTAAAGACTGTTAAACGTTTCCTCGACTCCTGCGTTCTCCCTACTTTTACGTAAAGTGAAAATAGCATAACTATGGAAGCCCATTTCTGCCACAGAATTAAAAGAAAAGAAAAAGCTAATTGTGACTTTTTATCTCACGATCCAGACATTTTTATCACAGTTCTGAAAAAAAAGAAAATGAAAACTGCGAGGTATAAACTTACAGTTCTGAGGACAGAAAGGTATAAAAATGTGATTATATAAGCTCAGGATTCTGACTTTTTTCCTTGCAATTAATTTGTAACTCTACCCCCGCCCACCCCGTCACGGAATGAAAAATAAAAAGGTATTGTGACTTTTTATCTCACAATTCGGACGTTTTTTCTCAGATTATCAAGTTTATATCTCTCAATTCCATCCCATAGCAGAAACAAGCTTCCATACATATCAGTGCAGTAATGATATCTCTCAAATAACATATTCCTAACTTTGTGAACTAAACCCAAGATTTTCTTCTTGAATACAGGCTATGTGCACAGATCCCCTACAGGATGATGCATCAAACCCCAATTCCTCTGCGGTTTAAGAGGACTGATACCAGTTCTGGATGTTTTCAACAAACAAGTGTATGCGTTTTCAATTCCCACATTTCTCAGCAGGAGAATAACAGTTACCAAACCTCCTGTTTATAACCTCAAAAGATCCCGCACCAGCACACAATAAGCCATAAATCCTGGAAATGAAATCTGCCGCGTGCACGAGGCTCCATCCAGGAGACACAAACCCACGCGCGGTGCTGATACGGCAGCCCATCTACAATCGCCCCGCATCTGAATAATGGCACTGCCGACACGGCCCTGAGATTCATGCGACTCTGTGCTCGGCCCGGGACTCTATATTTCTTCTGTTGCCAATAAAGGAGGAGTCCTGCTGCCTGCCGACAATAATGACATCATGAGCGCCTGTGCCAACGATATGGAGGTGATGGATACTGTGAGCTCCTCCTTCAGAGAGATGTGAGGATAAGGTAAGAAATGTGACGCACACACAGATGTGGAATCAAACTCTGTTTGCTTTCACTGTGACATTTTGGAATGTAAAGTACAATGTATTATGCAATTTTATTTCTTTTTTTACATTTTATTAGAAAAGTACCATATGCATTCGCTACCGGTTAATAGTTTGGAATAATTAAGAATATTTTGAAAGAAGTATCTTCTGCTTGGTAAGGCTGCGTTTATTTGCTCAAAAATACAGTAAAATCTGTAAAATTGTGGAACATTATTACCATGTAAAATAGCTGCTTTCTATCTGAATATCTGTTAAAATGTAATTTATTCCTGTGATCAAATCTGAATTTTCAGCATCATTACTCCAATCTTCAGTCACATGATCCTTCAGAAATCATACTAACATGCTGATTTGCTGCTCAAGAAATTGTTTTATGAACTTGTTTATGTGTTGTTTTGTCCGTTTCTAACTGACTGTTTTATGAATTTACTTTTAAGTGTTTGAAAAATTATACTCTAGTCAGATTTTGTAAGCAAATCTTCAGCGTGAATTTGATTAATCACATTTTAATTACATTTATCATTTATCATATAATTTACTCATCTGCCTCTATAATGTCTTCTAATTATTTTAAATGGACATATTTTCAGCAAATACAGAATGTAGATAAAGTTCAATAAAATAAAATACATAAATATATATTTTCTATTAACTTGTTTATAGCAAAATAACCCAAAATCTCAAAAGTGAGAGGTGCATGACAAACTAAATCTAATATAGTTTGTCAATGTATCCCGTATCATGTCTTTAATGATAAGGTTATGATTTTATGAAGGTTTAATAGTGCAGGACTTACACTAACTGAAAAGACACAAAAAAGAAATATATTATCTGACCAGATGTAACTTTTGTTATATAATGTGATTTGTGCCATGTAATTCAAAGAGCATTAATTGGATTAATTTGATGGCAAAGACTAAACAAAACAAGTTATAGGATTTCTAATCAGGCCTCAAAGTTCTTGGAGTGAATGCAATCGTTCAGGGGTTCGAGGAGGTTGGTGTTTTGACGCACTGGGAAGGATTGGGACGACAGCGGTCAGGCAGGATTGGTCATTTGCATGGCTGATTTAATGACACTTATAGTCGGCAGCGGCGCAGATCGATATGAATCTCCTCGTCTGTTCATCAGGGCTTTAGTCCATCAAGCCCTTTAAGTGCGTGTTGCTAAATGAGATATCAGCTCTTCGATTTTCCCCACATCTGCGTTTGGGAGAAGAGTGTTCGCTCTCTGAGAGCTTTTGACACCTCTTTTCAATTAGACGTGATTTGTGTTTGAATATGGAGAGATTTCATGAATTAAAATCGTCAGGCTCTGGCAATTCATGTTCAGTGCTGCTCATGGTGTCATTTCACCTCATCTCGTTTTAGTCTTTCTGCGTACGTTTCTTTACTTGAAACTGACACAATGTTGATTGCTAATTGAACCATGCTGTCTATAATAGTTGGAGTAGCAGTAGCTTAACTGCATTTTCCAGTAGTGTGTCAGTAACTTGGCTGTTTTCAAAATGCTGCAGGATTAATATTCTGACCCGGTTTGAATGAAAAGATTCACTGATTCCTTTGATTTGTCACCAAATAGTGTTCCCAGAAGTGTATTTTTTGGGAGAAATTTACTAAAACATTGTGGGTGAGTAAAATATTGTGGAGAAATTTAGTAAAACATTTTCTTTACTAATAACTATCTGGTTTAATTTAATGGTAATGTTTATTTATTAATTTTTTTTTGTTGTACTGTGCAAAGCTGAACTACAGAACTTTTGCCTCTCTATCGCCATCTGTGATTGAAACCTACTATTGAAAGTGACGTGCATATTTGTTTTTTGTTTTGTTTGAATTTTTTCATTTTTATCCCCAATGAGACTCTAGTCAGATTTTGTCAGCATTTAATTTGATCAGTTGATCAGCATATCATGAAATTATTTTTGATGAACATTTAATGAATTTTAAAAATAAAAATAAAATAAAATGTAAAAAAAAACTTAAGGGACATTTTTAACCAAAAATTGTATTAATTCTTAATGAAATTTTGTTCATTTTACTGAAATATTAGATGCTAATCAATGGTTTACTACTCTGCCACAATAATGTCTTTTAATTATTTTCATATTTTATTTTCATATTTTCATCTTTTAATCTGATTAATTTATCATCATCATATGACATGAAATTAATTAACTTTTTTACTATTATGTATTTATTTATTTTTTAAGAACAATAAATGGCTGTTTTTAATCAGTGTTTAATGTTTTTATCCAAATATGAGACACTAGTCAATGATTTACTAAGTAATTATTTTAATCTGGCAGATTTTCAGCATTTATTCAGATACATTTATCATCACATCGTGAAATTAATTTGATTAACATTTTTTATCATTTTTTTAACATTAAAATTGAAAATATTTTAAAAATGGCAATTAAAAATTTTATTTTAAAAAATGTAAAACAAAACTATTAATAAATTCTTAATAATTGAATTTAGTTCATGTTTACACAAAATGTTACTATAGTCAATTATTTACTCATCTTCCACAATAATGACTTAATTATTTTAATTTTCATTTAATAAACTTTTCATGTCAAGAAAAGAATTTGATTAAAATTTTGAATCAATTTGAATCAAAAGTAATAGGACATTAATGTAAACCATATTCCCACATATATCATTAAAGGAATAGTTCACCCAAAAATGAAAATTCTGTCATTAATTACTCACCTTCATGTTGTTTGCAATCCCATAAGACCTTTGTTCATCTTTAGAACACAAATTAAGATATTTTTGATGAAATCCGAGAGCTTTCTGACCCTCCATAGACTGCAAGGATCCTACCAAGGTCAAGGCACAGAAACATTGTTCAAATAAACATGTGGTTACCTGTAACATTATTAAGCTACAAGAATACTTTTTGTGTGCAAGGAAAACTTTAAAAATATGCAGAAATATGACTTTATAGGAAGAACGAAGGTCTTACGGGTTTGGAACGACATGAGGGTGACTAATTAATGACAGAATTTTCATTTTTGGGTAAACTATCCCTTTAAGTGAGTGCTCTTATTTAGCATGTTTCTCTGTTTTAGTGTACTATAGGTGTTCAGATGTGCTGCAGGTACGTTCATCACGTTCTCCTGTGGCGTTGTTCTCAGCAGTGACGGTTTGGACCTGACGGGTAATGCAGAGGCCGCTGACATGTCACTGTGTGCTCAGCTTGTTTCTTTGGAAGCACAATCTTGATTAATCGCATGAGGCACAACAACACGAGCTACATGAGCATGTAATCATCATTAATTACTCTAAAACTGAATGAGCTGTTGTTCCTCGGGCGTCAAGTTATCAGCCATAACGTTCCACTCCGATGGACGCTGAATCAACATAACCACGTTACCAAACCACAGGCTGCAAGAGTACAATTTCTTTGGATTGATTGGTGCTTCCAAACAAGCTTTGGATGAAAAAACATCTGCTAAATTTCAAGTGAAGAATCTGTGGATGCTTTTACAACTGAGATGACTAATATTCACTGAATGTTCAATAAACACATTCAACAGGGAAAAACCAAAATAGCAGCAAAGAAGGGAAAAAGGTTTGTTTAAGCTCTGAATGTCTGTATTCAGACTCTCACAATATGTGAAATCATGAATTATGGCAGAATGCTGATAAGGCCGTCGCTTGTGTTGGGTTATAAATTAAAAAAAAAATTGCAATTGAGGTTTAGCAAATGCGTTGACCTTTGCAGATCCATTTCGTGTAAATGCGTTCCTCGCGTCTTATCTTGGCGTGAAAAATAATAACTGCCAGGTAAATTGTATCTGTGATTTGCACGTGATAAATACTTTTAAAGCCACATTAAACTGTACAATTTCATGCCGCCTGGCTTTGGGTTGAATATGGAAAGCTTAATGGAGCCATACGAAGACATGCATTATTCATGATTGCTACATATATGAGAATTACACTCAAAATACAAGAGGGAAAAGGTTACGAGTGTGCAGAGCCGAAGTGGCAATTGACAAATTTGATGGTTTTCGTAATACTGAAGTGAATTGCTTCTGAATGTTCTAAATTTTGAGGTTTTACCCTCTTAAATTAATAGTTCACACAAAAATTCATGTTTGCTGATGATTACTGCCCCTTCAGGCCATCCAAGATTTAGATGAGTTTGTTTCCTTATCAGATTTGGGAAAATGTAGTATTACATCACTTGCTCAGCAATGGATCCTTTGCAGTGAATGGGTGCCGTCAGAATGAGTCCAAACAGTTGATAAAAACATCACAGTAATCCACACCACTCCAGTCCATCAGTTAACATCTTGAGAAGCCAAAAGCTGTTTTAAACGTTTCAAGACGTTTTAACTTCAAACCGTGCTTTTGGCTAAAATATGAGACCATAATAATGCCTCCTCCAGCGAAAAAAGTGGTCGGGTTTGAATCAGAAGAGAAATTTGCACAGATCAAGCACCGTTTAAAAGCCAAAACAGCTCTTAATAAATATGTGGCGGGATTTTGATGTGAGAGACAACAGGAGATGGACTTTTGTCACTGGAGGAAGCGTTATTATAGATTACTGTTATGGATCTATTTCAGACAGAAACAATGTGTTTATGTGTTAATGATGGATTTGATTTTTACAAACACGCAGCTTTTGTCTTCTCAAGATGTTAATTGATGGACTGGAGTGGTGTGGATTATTGTGATGTTTTTATCAGCTGTTTAGACTCTCATTCTGACGGCACCCATTCACTGCAGAGGATTCATTGAGGAGCAAGTGATGGAATGCTACATTTCTCCAAATCTGCTGAAGAAACAAACTCATCTACATCTCGGATGGCCTGAAGGCGAGGACATTTTTAGCAAATTCATTTCTGGGTGAACTATTCCTTTCAGTTCTTTATCAAGTTTTCCCGCTGGTTTAATTTTTAAGTCTGTAGCATAAAAAGCTCACAAGACACAGTATGTCACAGACTTCCTCTCCTAGAAGTGTTTGCTAATGTAATTATGTTTAATTGGTGATCTGACAGCAGAAGACTTAAATTGATAATTAGCTTTTCAAAGGAGAAAATAATTACTTTCTGTTTGAGATTTGTACTCGGTCTTTGGGCTGACTCCAGATACAGGAGGTTTGACTTTGAGAATGATTAATTTCATAACACACAGAGGATATCAAAGGATGTTTAACTCAATGCTTTACTCGTGGATGTCTTCGGCAGCTTTCTCTCAACAGACTCTTGATTTGTTGTGTTGCAGTTCCCGGGTTATTACAAGCTCTTTTTAGTACACATTGACTTGTCTGTCAATAATTATGTTAACTAAGCTATGATTAAAGGTCAAAACAAATCAATCAATGTGAAAAGTAGCTTCATAATTGATGTTTGGCTGATATCCTACAGATTAAAATCATTTGTATCTATTAAAAGCTCAAATCTTTTTCATTTTAATATGCAGATTTTCTCTTGTTTTTGTTTTTTTGTAGTTGTTGGTTTTCTTTTAGGTATCTGCATGCGTTCATCTGTTAGTTCAGCTTTGTTTGTCTGTCAGTTTTGAATCCTGATTTTTTTGACAGGCAAGGTGGAATATATATTTTCACAGTTGGACAGCTGGTTATATAAAGACACATTTTGTAAACACCTGCAATTTTGATTAAAAGAAGGCAACGGTATTTCATGTTTTGAAAGGTGCAAATGAGATTCCAAACAAGGATTAAAATAACAGAGGCTTAAAATGACACCCATTTGTCTTCTTTTATTACCAGCTGCTATTCTGGTTGTTTTAATGATATTTTTAAGAAATATAGAAAGCTTGTATTGAAACCAGATTTGTTTACATTATCTGAAGAAAATGTGAGAGACAAATTGAAATGAAAATATTAAAATAAAACCTAATTCAAAACTCTATTTGAAAAATAAACATTAACTGAAATAAAATGTATATTTAAAAAAAACTATTATTTCTTGCCAAGGCAAAAGTTTGTTTTATTTGATGTGCTACAAAAACAAAGACTACAACCAAAATAATAATTAATGCTGCTTTGCCATTTAAAAATGATAAAAGCATACAACAAAATTACTAAAACTGAACCTGAGTTTAAATGAATATATAAACATAAAACTAATTCAAAATATTAATATACAAATTGAAATAAACATAAACTACAATATAAATATAAAATCAAATCAAATTTTATCAAATTTTCTTTACTTGATGTACTGCAATAAGGCTAAAACTGAAATAAAAAATACTATATACAGTAGCTATTAAAAATAGATAATTACCTAAATTTAAATGAAAATATTTCAATTTAAAAATATTAATAAAAACTATAAAATAGTATTTCAGTTATATTAAAATTACTGAGTGACGTTGCAATATAGGTTTCCAGGGTGTTGCTATGTGGTTGCTAGGCTACATCAAAAGTGTTTTCACCTGTTTTATGTTCCTGCAGGTGAAAATGGTGCATCTTATCACTTGAATTAAATCTCCTCAACAAGTGTCATGATTTCAGGAAACACCATTAATTAAAGACACTAACAAAGTTCACGTTTATTTTGCTCCCTGTGTATATGCAATTCTTTCATTGCTATCTTTCAATAACTCATCCGGTTGCATATACTCAGTACCTTGTGTCATTGTGTCAAGTTCCCAGGAGCCTCATTAGAGACAGAAGTGTTTGGCATCATCTGGGAGAGTAATTAACGGCATGAGTTTAACACGTGGAGCCGCTTCCCACGATCTCCCACAGACTTTGCAAGTTAATGTGTCTTTAGATGCAATTTAAGGATGAAGCAGAGAAAGCTGAAAAGAACAAAAGGTTGACAGCGTTGATAAGGCTGTGAAAGCATCACTTCCTAACATTGGATGTGATGAGTTTTCTGTAGGTGGATGAGTGTCGGCCTTTAGCCTGCACTTAACTCACAGAGGAAGATGTTTCAAGAGCTGCTCTCGTCTGAACAAATGATTATACTCTTATGGATCGCTTGATGCTCAATTTATAGATCCTGTTCATAAGTACAGATGCTGTGAGCTCAGTGACCCTTGAACCCAATGTGTGCGATTGTTACCAGTGAAAGTGTGTGCTAAACAAATACAATCTTTCTGAAATAAATGCCCACCGCCGCTGTAATATCTGTAGCATTTGTTTGTTCTAATTAGTCAAACATCACTCTTATTTTCATAAATTATTAAAATCCAGTTGTTTACTTGCAATCTCAGAGGCATTATATGTCATTCTTGCATGTTCAATTAATTCATTCTCCAAACAAAAATATGAAAAGTGTCTTGTGATCGCATTTTACATAATTCACTTGACTCCAGAGTGTTGTTTCATTCACTGATAACTAACACGTCAGCAATGTAGAATAATATAATCTAGCAACAACAAAAAAAAGACAATAAAAAAAGGGGGGGGGGGTGTCATTCTTGAAACTTCAAGTTTTTAATCATTTAACTAAGCATGAACGAAGTGCTCTGTTGGATTTAAAAAAAGATAAGACTATTATAGTCAAACCAGCAGATAAGGGTGGTTTTCTATGTATACAAAAGGCCTATTTCTCTCAAATATTGTTCACAAATCTGTCTAAATCTGTGTTAGTGAGCACTTCTCCTTTGCAGAGATAATCCATCCAACCATCCATTAACATTTAATGTTATTGAAATATATATATATATTATATATTTTTAAAAATCTTAAAAAAAAAAAAAAAAAAACTGCCAGTGAAATTATTCTGCAACTCTTGAAACTATCATAAATATCCAGTAAGGATAATATTAATAATAATCCTAAACCTTGACAGATATGATTCAATATCATATTATTATAAAACATACTGTTTTACATTTAATGTATTATTTTGAATATAATGTATATTTTTATATATTATTGAAATATAATGTAAATATTGAATTGTATTACAATTATATTCATTGTCACATGAAATACAAAATGTAATATTTTAGCTATTCAGTTTGCTCCAGAATGTTGTGACACATTGGTCATGTAGAAAAATTCTAAAAGGCTTTTTATCCTTACGTGTGTCACAGAATCAATTATATGAGCATCTGCCATCAAACACTGTCAGAAAGGTCATGATCACACGAGAGGCGCGAAGAGACACTTCAGATATTATTAAACCATTTGATGGATCAGAAAAAGTGGCTTTTAATGGCTCTCCAGGGTCCGAAGTCCTTCAGGATTATCAGTCGATTATCAGTCTGCTTTTCAGACCTACGTTAACTTCAGGACACAACCTGCAAAGACATTTATATTAACCAAGTGAACGATAAAACCACACAGTGCTTTCCGAGAGTCTGGACTTCTGCTATGCAAGCAAAACAGAGTTTATAGATATAAAATGAAGAGCAGAAATTGTGTTTGCTCCTGCACAGGTGGTGTAAAACTCTCCGAATGAAGGTGAAACTCCCTGATCTCTTCACTCAACCCACCGTAATTAATTTAGTTCCCCACAAACGTACGGCTCTAATGAACGCAGGCTACATTAGCCTCGTAAAACACTGACTCCACAGCTTAGCAGGAAGCTAGTCCTGCTAAAAGTTAAGCCACGCTAGCACTTCATTTCAAGTTGTGCGGAGTTGTAAAATGCTTCTACTCATTAAAATTAGAGTTTAAAGGATCCAGATGGAATATTTGAACATCTCTCTCCACTTTTCATCATTTAGATCTTATGCAGTCACTGGAACAGACGGTCCAGCAGTCTTAATTAATAGGTTTCAATATCAAGACGTAATTTTGACCTTGGTTTTACTAGAATTTATATTATATATTAAATACAAATATTTATTTTGTACATTAAACAAAAGTAATATTTATATTAAATTGAATATTTAATATATTAAATATAATCTGTACTACATATGATATATACAATAATATTATCATAAAAATATGTAATATATGATATTGTATACGATATATATTTTAAATAAAATCTAATCTAAAATAATTAATAGTTTGAATATTATATATATATACAGGTGCATATCAATAAATTAGAATGTCGTGAAAAAAGTTAATTTTTTCTTGTAAGTTATTTCAAAAAGTGAAACTTTCATATATTTTCGATTCATTGCATGTAAAGTAAAACATTTCAAAAGTTTTTTTGTTTTAATTTTGATGATTAGAGCTTACAGCTCATGAAAGTCAAAAATCAGTATCTCTTGTTCTTTGAAACCACAATAATGGGGAAGACTGCTGACTTGGCAATGATCCAGAAGACGAACACTGACGCCCTCCACAAAGAGGGTAAGTCACAGAGGGTCATTACTGAAAGCTGTGGCTGTTCACAGAGTGCTGTATCAAAGCATATTAAATGCAAAGTTGACTGGAAGGGAGAATTTGGGTAGGAAAAGGTGCACAAGTAACAGGGATGACAGCAAGCTTGAGAATACTGTCAAGCAAAGCTGATTCAAACACTTGGGAGAGTTTCACAAGGAGTGGACTGAAGCTGGAGTCAGTGCATCAAGAGTCACCACGCTCAGACGTCTTCAGAAAAAGGGCTACCAAGCCACTTCTGAACCAGAGACAACGTCAGAAGCGTCTTACCTGGGCTGTGGAGAAAAAGAACTGGACTGTTGCTCAGTGGTCCAAAGTCCTCTTTTCAGATGAAAGTAAATTTTGCATTTCATTTGGAAATCAAGGTCCCAGAGTCTGGAGGAAGAGTGAAGTGGCACAGAATCCATGTTGCTTGAAGTCCAGTGTGAAGTTTCCACAGTCAGTGATGATTTGGGCTGCCATGTCATCTGCTGGTGTTGGTCCACTGTGTTTTCTGAAGTCCACAGTCAACGCAGCCATCTACCAGGAAATATTAGAGCACTTCATGCTTCCCTCTGCTGACAAGCTTTATGGAGACGCTGATTTCATTTTCCAGCAGGACTTGGCACCTGCCCACACTGCCAAAGGTACCAAAAGCTGGTTCAATGACCATGGTGTTACTGTGCTTGATTGGCCAGCAAACTCGCCTGACCTGAACCCCATAGAGAATCTATGGGGCATTGTCAAGAGGAAGATGAGACACCAGACCCAACAATGCAGATGACCTGAAGGCCGCTATCAAAGCAACCTGAGCTTCCGTTACACCTGAGCAGTGCCACAGGCTGATCACCTCCATGCTGCGCCGCATTGAGGCAGTAATTAAAGCAAAAGGTGCCCCTACCAAGTATTGAGTACATAAACAGTAAATTAACATACTTTCCAGAAGGCCAACAATTCAATAAAAATGTTTATTTATTGGTCTTATGAAGTATTCTAATTTGTTGAGAATTAAAAGAACCAAAGACTTAAACTTCAGTCTGTGTGCACTGAATTTATTTAATACACGAGTTTCACAATTTGAGTTGAATTACTGAAATAAATTAACTTATATATTTAAATTAAATTTAAAATTTAAAATTAAATTATATATTTAAAAAACCAAAAAGGTAAACAAAAATTATCCAAAAATTCTTGAAACTACCATAAATATCTAGCTAGGATGTTACTAATAATCCTAAATTCTGACACAAATAATCCAATATCATATTAAATATGATATTTTATATTTAATAGTTGACTATTTTAAATATCTATATTATATAATTTAATATATTAAATTGTGCATTATATTATAATTGTATTTGATATCACATTAAAAGCAAAAAAGCAATATGACAAGCAAAAAATGCCAAAAACATCTAGCAAAAAAAAGTAAATAAACAAAAAGACCTGCCCATGAGGTAAACAAAAATATACAAAGCATAATATTATATTAATAATTCCAAGTCTTTATAGAAATGTTTACAATTAAGTAAATATTCGCTGAGCATGAAATATTACGTAATTTCTGACAAGTTTAAGGATGCATTAATATTTTCATTAAATATTCACTAAATATTTAAGTAAGCTGTAGTTCCAGGAAGACTTTCCCAATCATTTTGTTTACCCCAATAGCAGCTATTTTTTATTTACTTATTTATTTAGTTAGATTGAGTAAGTATGTTTTTCAGTGTGCTTTGTAAATTCCATGTTAGATTGCTTAATAAAGCATCATAAGTTTCTTCTGGACTTTCTAAGCTGCACAGCAGATGTGTTTTTGATAATGCATAAATTCAACATGATTTAACACATACAGTAAATAAACATGAAAGGTGATGTATTTCTCAATCCAGTGCTGGATATTTAGTTCTTTTCACTCTCAGCTTCATGTAGATTGCAGTTCCTGCAAGTGTTTCAATGGAAGTTGTGTTAAAAACACACTGTACACGCTGTCATGCCATGTGGAAATCTGGGTTTTGTGGGCCCAGCAATCATCTGTAGGGTTATGCAGGTCCGTCCCGAGCCGTATCTTCCTCCAGCCGACAGACGCGAACGACTGCTGCCGTTTCCACAGCTGAAATCGTCGGCGGTGCCCTGACACTGCAGATAAGCGCACAGGCTTTTAGGAAACAGCGAGAGGGCTTCATCTGCTCAGCTTTAAGACAACGTGAACAAAATGCCTTCAGGAGCAGCAGTCCTCCCAGAATGCACTGCACACACTATCAAACATACTGCAGATCCTCACCACCATCCTTCACAGGCGTTAAAGAACATTGTGTCATCATTTACTCCCCCTCATGTCATTTCAAACCTCTGTGAACTTTTAGCCCATGCTGCTCTTTCCATGCTATTTAGTGACCGAGCTAGTCCATATGACTCATTCGCTGTGCCCCCCATCTTCTGAAACCACACAATATTGTTTTGATTATTGGTTAATTAACATCTCATCAATGTATTTAGAGAAACTAGGATGAAAGGCTTTCTCATATTTACTGAACAAAAGTGTTTCTATTTGTAGTTTTAGTCACATGATCGGTGTGCAAAACATCCAGAACTGGAGCAGTTTAGATCACCTCTCAAAAGAAGACAATATCTTTAAAAAACAACAACAAATATATGTGGAAGTTTTGGCATTTAATTTCAATCCATATATGCACATGTCGTAGTATTTCAATTGCAATAAAAAAGTTTTCTTTATAATGAGTTTCTATGGGTTTCATATTCTGGCTTCATCTGTTTGCCTGTAAATAGTATGTTTTATTAATAGCCTATACCAAATTTGGTCTACCGATGTCACTGCCTATATACATTAAAGGGTTAGTTCACCCAAAAATTCTGTCATTAATTACTCATGTTGTTTCAAACCAGTGAGACCTCTGTTCATCTTCGGAACACAAATTAAGATATTTTTGATGGAATCTGAGAGCTCTCTGACCCTCCAAAGACAGCAAGGGTCCTTACACGATCAAGGTCCAGAAACGTAGCAAGAAGATTGGTAAAATAATCCATGTGACATCAGGGGTTCAACCAAAGCTTTACAAAGCTATGAGTATACTTTTTGTGCACAAAAGAAAAGAAAAAAATGACGACTTTATTCAAATTTGTCTCCTCAGCGTCACCCTATAGCACCCTCGTGGGGTTCGCAGGTGGATCTGATAGAGGGAATGGAGACGGGCAAGTTAGACGGGAGATTTCTGCGTGTCAGGCCACCACCTTCACGTCGGAGCCTGCTGTTTTTCCCCGATCTCCACACCGAGGTGTCAAGATCGTGGGAGAAACCCTTCTCAGCCCGTCTCTTCATCCCCGCCTCTGGTAACTTCGGTAATGTGGCGGGGGTGAGTGAGCACGACGGATATAGAGCGATGCCCCGGGTGGAATAGACGCTTGCGAGCTATCTGTCCCCTCGCGCGGTGTCATCTGTAAAGGCTCCGACCTTGCCTACCAAGCCGCTGCGCACAACTAGCACTGGTGGACAAGGGGTACGCGGCTGCAGGTCAGGCTGGTGCGTGTCTGCACACCATGGCGGTGTTACAGGCGTACCAAGCCGACCTGCTCAAGGAGCTAGATGAGGGAGAGGAGCTCAGGCCTGAAGATGTTGCTGAGCTCCGTAAAACCGCTGATTTGTCTCGCCGCGCCACCAAAGAGACCTCCTGCGCCATCGGCAGGTCCATGGCAGCACTGGTGGCTGTGGAGAGACACTTGTGGTTGACCCTGTCCGATATGCAACAGAAGGATAGGGTCCTCCTCATGGTCACCCCGCTTGCGCCTTCTGGCCTGTTCGACAGTCACCAGGAATACTGAACCGCCTGCAGTTTCTAGAGCCTCACACAAAAATGAAGGTGTTCTCAGAGCTGCTAGCAGAGCTGCTAGCCCTGAAGCGGAGGACCGGCAGGAGACGGCAAAATTAGGAGCTCTAGAGACCCCCGCAGGGGTGACGAGCTTCTCAGCTCTGCTATGTTTCCGGGCGGAAGTGACTGAGAAAAGTGCTCGCTGGAGCCAGCTGCGCCCTGGAACTCTGGCAGGGTTGGCAGACCGTTCTCCCGAGGGCACTGGGGGGAGACGGACACCGTATAATGCCACCAGACTTCCAAATCCACACAGGGCAGGGCGTGGCGTGGGCATGTCATTCCCCTAGCATTTCGACGCAGCTCGAATTCCTGGAAGGGAACGTCTCAGGTTACGTATGTAACCCTGGTTCCCTGAAAGGAAAGAGACGCTGCATCTCGAGGTAATACTTCCGGCAAAATTGTAAAGTGGCACTTGAGATTGTAATGTACAGGTCTCACTGTAATTATTGGTTCATTAGACTTAGAATACATCTTGCATCTACTATTGTAATGATTTCATGGTGCTTTTTCATATTTGTAGGTAGTCCATTTTCATTGTATTTAAAAAAGAATGTCACATCCTGTTGTTAAATTTTGAATTCTGCTAAAGTTTTCCTTTTGTGTTTCACAGAAGAATGAAAGTCATGCAGGTTTGAAACGACGTGATGGTGAGTAAATTATGACAGAATAATCATTTTTGGCTGAACTAACCCTTTAACTGCTCAAATGGTGTGGCTCATCATAATAGACCATCATAAACCAGTGGAACCAAAATCGCCCTCGGGCAGGAGGTGATTCAGGACCATAAAGGTGCTGTGAAGTGTAATTGCATCGTCAGAACTGAGAATCCCGCTCAGTATAGCGTGCACTAAAAGCACACAAGGGTGAGAGTGAGAACATTCTCCTCAAGAATCACAGAAACACATTGATGTGACCTCTGTGTTGGAGACATGCAGCTGATGCATAAAAATACATGATGTAATCCATTCACTGCTCCCGAGAGAGAGAGCATGTCAAAACTACAACTATAAATATTTATGAACTACACAGATGTGTGATAGCATGCACAGTCAAAAAATATTCTTGTGTGCATTTGAGCTTCCCACATTGATTATATTGACAACAGTAACAATATAGCATGGCCTTTAGTGCCTCACTGATGTCAAAAGTAGATGGTGTGTCACATCACACTATTTTGTGTATTTTAGCACTACTTTAACACTGTATTTAGCACTTAGAAACCAAAATGATCTATGTTATGATTGGCCAACAGATATTGCAAGGCAGAAAGTTTGTATATGTGAAAATGCAATAAGATTTCCAGATTATTTATTTATTTTTGGGTCTGTTTGTCAAAGCATCTAATGACTTCAAAGACGTCTGTAAAAACAGGGCCCAATGTATGAAGGAATCTTCTGTAGTGATTTTGCACAGGTGTTTTTGCTGAATTTGGAATTACTCATTGCACTGTGTTGTGTCTGTAAAACGAACAGAAAAGGTCCAGGTTATTTTCTTCTCTCTCTCTCTCGTGGTGCAGAAGACTTTATGGCCCATTCACACCAAGGGCAAAACCTATAAAGTTTAAATAACTAATTCCGTTCTATGAGAATAGCGATATTCATAACTTTCAGAATGACTTTTTCCAGCTGATAAACAATCAAACATTGGCAGCTGGTCAGAATCCATCCTGCTTTAAAAGAACTTGAGCATTTAAAGTGGCAGATGACAAAACTGCAGGACATGATTATAATAAACAAAATGCTATCATTATGTTCTTGCTCTTAGTTATTGTTCTTGGTGTGAACAAACCTTTAGTATGACGTGTATATATAGGCATAATTTTTTATCTTTTGATATGGTTTTATTGTCATTTTCTAACCTTTACAATATCTGCATGTTCATATCATTGCATGGAGAAAGAACATTTTGCATATGCTGCTAAACAACTCCATGAAGAAACAACTGATCTGAATTAACGCAAGTAAACAAGTTAATGAATGAATCTGTGGATTCAGTGTTTGTTTAGGTGGGAACAACACTGATGTAATCAATAATAATGGCAGTGCTAGTAATCTATCAATGTGAAAACTAAACCAATAGTTTTACTGGTAATTTCCCAATGAATTGAACAGAAACGGCAGCATTTACATCATCACTAAACTGAACTGCATCTGAGGCATTAGATACTGTGCTGAGGTTATTCTGATGAGATCTCAAGGGTTCAACTCATCAGACATCTCGGAGACATCAACACTGCCATCCAGAGGAAATCTGAGGACTGAGTGGAGACTGAGAGTATTTCATATGCATTAAAACACCAAGGAACCTTTGATGACTTTGCATCTGAGTTTTATTGGGCAGGACTTTATTGCATGTTGATTGGTTGACATTTTGAAATGAACTCCCAATCTGAATGATCATGCATTTGGAATATTTATAGGTATGAAAATATTTCTATGCATGGTGCTGGTAATTTCCTCTGAACAGCTGTAAAATTTACACGTCATTTCAATGTTTGTGGTTAAAGACTGCAAACAAGTTGATTACAGGGGGCTAAATGTGATTATGAGAGAATGGCCACATTATACTTTGGTTCTTTTAGACATTTAATAATTCATACGTCATGCTGTTATTAATGCTTAAGTCATTTTTATGGTGTGGCTCTCAGAAATCACAGAACGTAAGTAGCGCAACAGGGCCATCTAACGACCAAGAGAAATAATGCAAAAGAAGCGCATGACTCTTAGTGTTATTCACTCATTTTCACCTGTTTAATAGATTCCCACAATACATGACAATAAATAAGCTACATAAGGATCCCTGTACAGTTCATCTCCATCAGCTGCTCAATGTACCCGGTATTTAGTCAGACTACAAATTAACGTGTTTTACACTCGAGGCACCTAATTGTGTATCCCATAAAAGACACACAAATACTTGACAAGTTCAGAAAGGAAAAGCGAAAGTTGTTCTCGTGAACGCACGCATTGCTCCCGATCATCGGTTGACCTTATTTGGAGCGGCGCGTTAATTGTTCCAAAAATATTGCAGGTCTGGCAACATGTAAAAGTTTTTTCTGTAATACTATAATTCAATACATATACAATACTTTACAATCCTAAAATAATGAATATGATCGTCGCTATATTACATGTTAAAACTGCCGTTATAAGCGGTGCACGAATACAAAACCCAAAAGCGCGGGAACTACGGCTGAGCCGTTACACTCGTTCTGCAGTCGTGCTATAAATAAATACACACCAGCGCAATTTCAAGCGTAAAGTTTCACATCGCTGCATTATAAATATGGCTGAAATAATGCAAACACATGGAAAAAGGGTCAAGGGTGGAGAATAAACGATGGAAAGCAAATATTCAGGTTCTGTTCACGATTTCTGTCTGATTCACAGGTCACCAGAAGGTTCTGAATGAAATATCTGCCATATTTGTATGGAATACAGCAAGTGGAGGAAATGATGCGCATGTGGAACAGGAAATGAGCACAGGTCAGTCTAATGATGACCTCAAACTCTAATGAGATGCTCCACAGTGTTCTTCGCACAAAAAAGACAGAGGCCTCAGAAATATAAAGCATCGTTCTGGAAATTCATTCGGGTGTTCATGCAAAACAAATCATCAGCTTGGAAAACGTTCAATGTATGACAAAATATGGAATTCTTTTGCAATTCTAATGAATCTTGGAAAAATCCAAAATCCTGTATTGAAAATGGATCGTGACTATAAAAACAAAATGCAAATAAAAATATAGTCAGGTCGAATCTAACCTCATTTCACAAAATCATCGAAACCTCCAAAAATGAGGTAGCTGAGACATAGATGTTGGCTGATTTTTAATAAATACGAATTATCCTTAAGCAAATATACAAATATTGTTGAGTAAAATAGCTTAACAAATGCACTTCGCCAGTTCAGTTTTCCAAAGTAAAAATGAAGGTAAAATTTTACTTGTACAAATGTAATATTTTAAGCAATACTGTCATTTTAAACACCCAATGTTTCTCAACGTGAAATGGCATTCGCAATCCATTTTACTTCTCAATTTAATGCCATTTTTGATCACTACTGCATAGAACCTTTACACACACACACAGAGTTCAAGAATTTCACAATCAGGCCGTGTCCGAAACAACTAACTGGCCTAGAAGAACTACGTTAGCATCAGTAACTACACCAAACCACTGGTGCTCTAGTGTTTTCAGTTTGGTTAACATCGCCACACATACTGTTCATGCACCCAGATGCATCTCTGATCTATTAAAACCTTGTCGTACGCCACAGGATATGTGACTTAGTTTAAGGCTTGTGTAAGGAAACGTCGCTGCAGTATAAAAATACTGTCTGTGTATTAATCTCAAATTCTGTTTGGGTGAATTTCATGAAATTTGTTTAAAATCACAAGAAATGTAAGAAAATTCTTCATGCAAATAAAGCCTGTTTTAAGGAGGGAGAAAATGTGCTTGAAAATAGTGTCTAAAAACAGGCTTTATTTTCTTCTTCAGGTTGCAATGGCCTGGTTTTCATGAAATTCACCGTTTTTCTTCAATCAGCGACGATAAGCTTCAAGCCACCACAAGCTCCTCATACAATAAACTTTTCTGTACTTCGCCCAAATATCTATATACATAAAGGGCTTTGTGTTTAAACTCGATCAAACAGAACGCATCCGATCTCACTGATTGAGCCCTTAGTGTGTTGATTCACTGTAAAAACGCTTAATAAAAAAGCCTCTGAGTTCAAAACCAATAACCGTTTTGTCATAAACAACAAAAAAATAAACACTGCACGCTCTCAAATGTTAGTCACCGACAGGTGGTGGGTTTGCGATGTGTTGACGCCCTTTTAATTTTTTTCCAAATGTGATTTAGTTTCAGAGTCAGACGTTGCTGTCCTCCAGCAGCGGTTCGAAGTCCTCGTCGCTCCCCGGCAGCAGCGTGTTGGTGTGAGCACCGGCCAGACTCGCGCTGCTCTTACGGGTTTGGCAGGGCGTCGCTGGGGGTGTCGGGTGGTCCGGAATGAAGAAGGCGACTAGAAACGCCACCACCACCGTACAGGCGCCCAGGAGGAATGGAGGGCCGGGGATTGCGGTCTTCTGCACAAAACAGGCGACAAGAAAGCAACATTAGAGGAAGTCATCAAGGATTTATGACACTGTTTGTGCTACTGAGTGAGTATTTCCTTAGATATAGATAATACATAATATTAAATAAATATATCAAGTATATACCGTATTTTCCGCAATGCAAGTTGAGTTTTTAATGAGCTTGATGTTTATAATAAATGTTGTTTATAATCAACGCCACTATAATTAATGTTTGTTTTTTACTTAAATTTTTAATTCCTGTTCTGAATAACATTTATGATTGTAATAAGATTTTATTTATACGCTGATGCGAAATTATATATTTTTATAATTATAATTGATAAACATTCAAAATAAGCATTTAAAATATTTTTTACAGTAAAACATTTTTGTGCAAATATGGCAAATTATATATTTTTATTATATATAATATATATATTTTTACATTACATCATACAGCAAACGTTTTGTACGAAATAGATAATGTATAGTGAATATATAGTAAATATTTATACACACACATATATAAACAGATATATACACTTTAGAAAAATGTTATATATTTAACATATTTATATATGTACGTAATTTTTATATTACTTTTATATTTTTAATATTTTGGTTTTAAAATGATTAATTGAAATTTACATTTGCATTTAGTCATTTAGCAGACGCTATTATCCAAAGCGACTTACAGATGAGGACAATAGAAGAAGAAAAAATTGGGCATATACATGAACAGTTATTTATATTATTTTTATAATTATTATTATTAATATTTTTTTCCTCTTAAGTCACCTCAAAAGTAAATGCTTAATCATTTCAACCAAAGTCATTGTAGCCAAATAGATTCAAAAATTATATTAGAAAATAAACATTTGAAGCATTAAAATTGCTGTGCATGGAGTGCCTTTGAGTCATGATGCAAATGAATCACTGAATCAATGTTTTGAACTGATTCACTGAACCAATTTCAAATTCTTGCTGTGTAGCAGACAGACTGACACCTGTACCTCTGTGGAGGTCTGTAGTGGGATGGCGTAGTCGGGTGGGATGGAGGTAATCCCGCTCAACTCCACATTAAAGAGGAAGAAAATGAAGCCATACAGCGCCGGACCCAGACCGTTACAGAGCCCCCGAATCCCTGTTATCATGCCCTGAACCAGACCTGAGGTAATACAGCACACACAGATGGAAAAACGCCTTTAAATGACTCAGATTTTCACTTAGAAGCCAACATGAAATAAAAGTGTGTACTTTTTGAATACAAGTTCCTGCTCTCATAGTGCACAGTTCATTAGTTGTTTTAAACACAAATGTCGTTTTTCTTCAATCCTCAAAGTTTTGAACAGTTCAAATCTTGAAAGTTCGCATATAAGAGTTTACCCTGTTTATCTGGATCTGCGCTGCGTGACACTAAAGCGCTCACTGCCGGGAACGTTATGCTGGACATGGCCGCCACCGCGCCGGCCGCCCACATCATCCTAAACGACAACAAATATAACATCAGCATAAATGACAATCGCTTCTGGACACGATGAACATCAAACAGAAGTGACTCGCTCTTCTTAATCCAGACATTTGTTCTGTGATGTTTGCATAAGCAGGTCATTTCTCTTGATCTAGATGTTAACTCACCACGGCTCGGACCCCAAACCGTACCAGGCCAGCTGGAGAATCTGGAAACCCAGACCCAGAAGAACCGTGTTCTTGTTCC
Source organism: Barbus barbus (assembly GCF_936440315.1). Lineage (NCBI taxonomy): Eukaryota > Metazoa > Chordata > Actinopteri > Cypriniformes > Cyprinidae > Barbus > Barbus barbus. Next base: position 21,311,977 of record NC_136723.1, read on the forward strand.
CAATGGTCCTCATTAATAAAGTCAGAAACAGCGTCTGTAGGGAACATGAGAATAAATAATCACACTGCCCTGCAACACATTTGCTGAACAAATAGTCATTTCATACTAATTTTGGGTTCTGATTCCAAAAATAGTGCGTTTTGCTTGACCAAGTCACACTTTCTCACAAAATATGATGCATTTTGTTGCATTTTGTTTGGCCAATTGCCGGCCAAATCAGTCTTAATTCACCCTTCCACAAATTAAGGCCTTAAAAAGATCTTGCATGAGGGCAGAAATCTTACATTCATAGTCATGGCATTCAATGTTGCATGCACTGCACTGCAAAAACAATCTTCATAGTTTTTGTTCTGTTTTCCAGTAGAAACATCCTTAAATCAGGGTGCATTTACTTTAGATGCAAAATGAAGATATGAAGTTTCGTTTTCTGAGAAACTAAAAAGTGATTTCATGCTTAAAACAGGAACAAATATCTGTCAATGGGGAATGACAACTTAATTCAAAGGGAAATCAATTAGATTTTTCTGAGCCCACTGGGAGATATTTGTTCTTGTTTTAATTGTAAACACTTCATTTTGATCAATTTCTCAGAAATCAAGACTTGTTATTTGAATTGTCATTTTGCATTTGTTTTGGTTTAAGAATCTTTAGACATTTGAACTGGAAAACAAGACAAAAATACTCAGGAAGAACAGCGCTTGTTTGCAGTGTCATCAGAAGGTTGAATAAAAGATATTTCCATCATAGTTACGTTTATTTTTTGTAAAATGAATCAAAAAGTAATGGATATCTGTAGGAATTTCTATTTTCAAACTTTTAAGTATTGCTAATACAACTCATTGTGCTTCTTAGACATTTACATTTAAAATCATATTGACAAATTATGTTCCTTTAATTTATTCATTAAACTTGAGTCTTAAAAAGGTCTTAGATTTATATTCATAAAGCTTGCAGAAACCCTGCTGTGCAATTATCAGCCCATTTTCACATGTATGACGTTCATTTATGCTTCTGATTTTAATGGCCAGAAAATGCAAACATAACCACGTGTTTTATGTATTTTACTACATCCAAACAGTGACTGACAACTACAGATTTTGTGGGGGAAAAGCTTATTTATTCATAAACTTGTGTTTATGTAAAGTTCTTTGACATTAAATGGAGTATTTGAATATATTTTTCCACTCTTTTGCAGATTTTAAGCTAAAATATACATTTTATATACTTTTCACAGTAAAACCAAAGCGTTTTAACATCCAATTGCTTTTGTTATTTTGATAAGTGCATTAAAGCTGACACAAATGTTTAATTTGAAAAAATCTTAATTCTTAAAAAAAAAAGAAAAAAAAAAGTGTTTTTTAACATTTACATTTATTATGTGATATTTATTATGTGATATTGTTTATATTTCTTACAATTTTACACACACACACACACACACTCACCGGCCACTTTATTAGGTACACCTGTTCAATTGCTTGGTAACACAAATTGCTAATCAGCCAATCACATGGCAGCAACTCAATGCATTTAGGCATCTAGATGTGGTGAAGACGACTTGCTGAAGTTCAAACCGAGCATCAGAATGGGGAAGAAAGGGGATTTAAGTGACTTTGAACGTGGAATGGTTGTTGGTGACAGACGGGCTGGTCTGAGTATTTAAAAACTGCTGATCTACTGGGATTTTCACACACAACCATCTCTAGGGTTTACAGAGAATGGTCCGAAAAAGAGAAAATATCCAGTGAGCGGCAGTTGTGTGGACGAAAATGCCTTGTTGATGTCAGAGGTCAGAGGAGAATGGGCAGACTGGTTAGAGATGATAGAAAGGCAACAGTAACTCAAATAACCACTCGTTACAACCAAGGTATGCAGAATACCATCTCTGAACGTACAACACGTCAAACCCTGAAGCAGATGGGCTACAGCAGCAGAAGACCACACCGGGTGCCGCTCCTGTCAGCTAAGAACAGGAAACGGAGGCTACAATTCGCACAGGCTTACCAAAATTGGACAATAGAAGATTGGAAAAATGTTGCCTGGTCTGATGAGTCTTGATTTCTGCTGCGACATTCAGATGGTAGGGTCAGAATTTGGCATAAAGAACATGAAAGCATGGATCCATCCTGCCTTGTCTCAACGGTTCAGGCTGGTGGTGGTGTAATGGTGTGGGGGATATTTTCTTGGCACACTTTGGGCCCCTTAGCATCGTTTAAACGCCACAGCCTACCTGAGTATTGTTGCTGACCATGTCCATCCCTTTATGACTACAGTGTACCCATCTTCTGATGGCTACTTCCAGCAGGATATTGCACCATGTCACAAAGCTCAAATCATCTCAGACTGTTTTCTTGAACATGACAATGAGTTCACTTTACTCAAATGGCCTCCACAGTCACCAGATCTCAATCCAATAGAGCATCTTTGGGATGTGGTGGAACGGGAGATTCGCATCATGGATGTGCAGCCGACAAATCTGCAGCAACTGCGTGATGCTATCACGACAATATGTACCAAAATCTCTGAGGAATGTTTCCAACACCTTGTTGAATCTATGCCATGAAGAATTAAGGCAGTTCTGAAGGCAAAAGGGGGTCCAACCCGGTAGTAGCAAGGTGTACCTAATAAAGTGGCCAGTGAGTGTATGTGTATGTGTGTGTTATTTATTATATGATTTTTTAACTCAGCATCATCATGTTAGGTAACATTAGGCCTTCTTTGCAAATCAGCAGACATTTTTTTTCTCACATGCAGGGGGCTGTTATTGTTAATATACTGAACCATCATTTTCATGGCTGTGTTATACTGAATCGGAGCAAACCTGCTAGAATTCAACTTGCTTGTTGCGGAGCTAAAAATAAAACCCTTCCACTTAAATAAACCAGCTAACACCATGCTATCTGCTCATTACAGCCCTGCCTATATTTCATTACATTTACCGCTGAACTTTTAAAGGAATTCAATTCAATTAGAAAGCGTTTGCGAGAGCCACTTTCATGAGATGCCTCGCCGGCTCAACGACACGAGTAATAAGGCAGAGCCAAGAATATTGCCTCAATTAAATACCTGCGCCAGGATGGAGAGGATTCCCACCACGCCGATGAACACTGCGATCGTTTTGGGCGAGAAGTTAATGACCTGAGAGACAGAGAGAAAGAGCATCACATTCAGTCTGTACCAGCGCACCCGGATCCAATGAACTCTGTTATGTCCAGTAATGAGCCGTCACTGAACTCAACTCAACGCTCAGACAGGATGCCACTAACAATCCAGCCGAACCCCAAACTTCCTGAGAAACCGACGAGTGTGAAACAGAATTCTAGAGAATGCAACAAACTGCAGTTTGCTACATTCCTGTCACCTGGCCTTGTTACATTGTATGTTTAACTAAGCATGTGAAGTCCAGCTATTATAAATAAGTAATTATAAAGCTAAATAAATATATATTAGGGAAATAGTAGGAAAAAGTCATACTTTTTATTCAGTAAGGGTAACTTCATTAACTTCAAATCAGTGCTGTTCTTTTAAGTTTTCTATTCATCTGTGAATCCTGACAAATAAAATGTATCACAGTTTCCACAAAAATATTGGGCAGCACAACTGTTTTTAACATTGATAACAATAAGAAATGTTTCTTGAGCAGCAAATCAGCATTTAAATAAATAAATAAATAAATAAATAAAATAAAAAAATTTATATATATATATAAACTAAAAAATATATACTTACAACAGTATTTACTAGTTTTTATTTTAAAATGTAATATTTCAGAATACTATTCTTTTTCAATTTTACTGTACTTTTAATCAAATAAATGCAGCCTTGGTGAGCATGAGAATTATGAGAATTAGCATGAGAATTTCAAACAATATTTACTACAGTGAACACAACTTTTACAAAAACATTGGAGTAAATTAAAACTGAAACTATCTATTGACAAGTCTATTTATTCTGAACAGAAAATGCAATTTTGATTAAATATAATTAGATAATTTTCAAGGTTTATAGAATGTTTTATTTTTTACAGTATTTTTTTATTTAAATTTAATAAAAAATCTTAATTATTCCAAACTTTTAAATGGTACACATTTTTGATGCAATTTTGTTTAAAAAATAAATACATAAATTTAAACTTTTCACAGTTAATCTAATAACGAGTCAAGGAGGATGAGGGGGAAAAAACTAACAAAAAGGTTATGTGCATTGCATTGTGGGATACATCATCGCAGTGTGATCTGTTCTATGCAGCACATTTTGTTGGTCATTATGCAGAAGCAGTATGAGTAGTACGGTAGTGTTTTTGTTTACTAATCCTAATTGTTTAGTTTATTAGAAGCATGTTGCAGCTAAAACCCTTCCAGTCATCAGTGCAGCATGAATCATGGGACTGTTCAACAAAAGCAGACAGTGAAAGCATGCAGCATAAATAAAGCACCCTGCAGGATAAACTGCTGGTTAAAGTTTAATGGAAAAAGGCAGCTGCTTTAATCGGCAACATTAAATATAGAATCTTTACATTTGTTCATTAAAAACCAAGAGTAAACAGCTTACCTGATGCAGGTACAGGAAAAAGCTGGAGTACTGACCCGCCTCGGGCAGATAGGACAGAAACACTGTGATGCAGATGAGCAGAACGGTCGTGTCCTGCCCAACCTTCCGCAAAGACTGAAGAAACACAAAAAGCATAAATAAAACCTTCAGCAGCTCATAAAACTGAAATGAAAAAGGTGTTTTGTATAGTAGTCATCAGTGTTTTTCCCATTAAAACTACTGATATAGTGAGATATCAGCTGATATTGGAATTTTGATATTGGAATTTTGATATTGAAGCTGATATTGATATTGGAGTGTATCCATTAAATTTTATTGAACCTCAACCTTTTTATAAACAAAACAGTTACATAACACATTATAAAGACAAAAAATAAACAAACATAAAAATTAAAAATCTTTTAAATTCAAATTCTATCAAAATATATTATATTAGAAATACCCCCCCACACACACACACTATAGATGACTATTCTTTGACTGATTTAATTCAGTTCCATAATCACAATTATAATGAAATGATGATAATGAAAATAACTGAAGACTGTTATGAAAATTAATGTTAATAAAAATAAAAAATATGACATGAAAACCTGTCTGTAAAAACATGAACAAATGACTACACTGTGAGATTATGATTATGATGCAGCAATGTTATTAAAAAAAGAAACATCTAAAAAGGAATAGCTGCCTGAGTTGAAGATGAAGAGTGACTTTATGCTAATAAACAAGCCCGTTCTATGACACATCCTATGATATTAATCAGATAACTTAGATACATATAACATTACAACTTGCATCTGCATAAAAGGATGCAAATGCCAGTGAACTTTCAGTTACGCGCTATAGAGAGAGAGAAAGAGAGAGAGCTCCCACCGTGATGTGCAACGGACAAGGTTCTCATTATAATGCTATGTTTATGGCAGATTTGTGCTATATCTATCTACATTATCAAGTGATTCCTGAAATCGCCTCCACGTTTTCGAAATCATATGAAGTACGAAAACAATTTTAATTGAAGTATGCCTACTGTTGAAAAAATATGATGAAAAAAGCACTGCTGGATTATTATAACATCAGTTAAAAAAAAAAAAGGTACATCTAAAAGCAATATGACTGTCTCAAATAACTGTCAATATCGGGCATTGCATTTGTGCATGAAACTAAACACTGGTAATATGCAGTGCATTCAGCATGTTAATAAACGTTCACTATCGGTCGTCACTACGAATTATGTCGTGACTCAACATTAGGGGTCTTACTTGGGAGCCCGAATCCTCTCTGATTAAGAGAAAACGCCAGTGAAATTTGGCTAGTGGATTTTGCATGCTGAGCCCACTCTCCCTGTACACGGGTATTATATAGGCAACAGGTGCATCCACTCATCAGATTTTTGCTTCGGAGCCGAGTGAATGAACACAGTTCGAGATTCACCAGGCGAATTCTTCTGCTGGAAGAAGAGGCTGTTCTGGCTGGCGTTACGGCACAATCAGTGGCGTCCCTGTTAATTCAGCGCTGGGTGCTTCATCTAAAAGAGCAGTTTCTAATCATGATATTAATCAGATAACTGTAAATCTGCTGTGCCGTCTTACGGCATGCACAGCGTTTTATTTTTTGCGCGCCGATAGAGGATCAGATGAAGATAGCAGCATCGGTGGATGGGTTATCGTCCTCTGAGGATGAAGATTCAGCGGGGCTACCCCCCTCGGGTGTTGTCGCCACTGCTAAATTGGACTCCTGGAGCCGCCGTGAGCATCTGCCGAGATGATTAGATCCTCGGCATGGGCCGTGGCTCGCAACCACGCCCTGCCCCGGGAAACAAGGTTATGAGTTTCTGGAGTTTTGGTGTTGGAATTTGGTCCCATTCTTGCCTGATATAGGTTTCCAGCTGCTGAAGAGTTTGTGGTCATCTTTGATGTATTTTTCAGGCCAATTCAGCACCCAGACTCTTCTACTATGAATCCATGCTGTTGTAATAGCTGCAGTATGTGGCTTTGCATTGTCCTGCTGAAATACACCAGGCCTTCCCTGAAATAGACGTCATCTGGAGGGGCGTATATGTTTCTCTAAAACCTTTATATACCTTTCAGCATTCATAGTACCTTCCAAAACATGCAATCTGCCCATACCGTATACACCTATGCACCCCCATACCATCAGAGATGTTGGCTTTTGAACTGAACGCTGATAACACGCTGAAAGGTCTCACTCCTCTTTAGCCCAGAGGACACAGCGTCCGTGATTTCCAACAAGAATGTAAAATTTGGACTCGTCTGACCATAGAACACTTTGTTCTCATATGGCTTCCTTTTTGCATGATATAGCTTTAGTTGGCATCTGCAGATGGCACGGCGGATTGTGTTTACCGACAGTGGTTTCTGGAAGTATTCCTGGGCCCATTTAGTAATGTCAATGATAGAATCATGCCGATGAGTGATGCAGTGTCGTCTGAGGGCCTGAAGACCTTGGGCATCCAACAAAGATCTTCGGCCTTGTCCCTTACGCACAGCGATTTCTCCAGTTTCTCTGAATATTTTGATGTTATGCACTGTAGATGATGAGATTTGCAAAGCCTTTGCAATTTGACATTGAGGAACATTGTTTTTAAAGTATTCCACAATCTTTTTACGCACTCTTTCACAGATTGGAGAGCCTCTGCCCATTTTTACTTCTGAGAGACTCTGCCTCTCTAAGACATCCCTTTTATATCTAATCATGTTACAGACCTCATGTCAATTAACTTAAATAGTTGCTAGATGTTCTACCAGCTGAATCTTTTCAAAATTTCTTGCTTTTTCAGCCCTTTGTTGCCCCCTTGCCAACTTTTTTGAGACCTGTAGCAGGCATCACATTTGAAATTAGCTCATTTAGTGGATAAAAGTGTAAAATTTCTCAGTTTAAACATTTGTTATGTTTTCTATACTGTGAATAAAATATTGGCTCACATGATTTTCTTTTAGTTTTTAGTTTCTTTTAATTTTATTTCAATTTAAAAAACGTTGGGTGGTACACAACTCACTAAGCTCACCTCTTTCAAAACCCCAAGAAGTGCCAGCTCCAGCCTGTGAGCCATACAGTGAATGTCTATCAGTTTTGGATTGTCCAAAACTTTTTTGGCCCATGTTCACATTTGCAACATCAGCACAAAATCCAACAAGCTATTGCTTCCAGTCATCTAATCCAAATTTTGACATTGACGACTGAATGCAGTCAGTCACACCATCAGCATGAGCATGTGACAGAAACAAGATGATTTACTGGCAACCCATCATGTAAATACCTGACATAGATAGCTTCATTTTCAGTCACAGAAGAATCTGTTGCACCATCAATCAGGACTGATAAGTAGTTGGGCTTTTTCACTTTATTTGCCTCTATATCCTGTATATCTGCGGCAATATTTGAAATGAGTTCAGCGCAGCGGAGATCATTATCATACGTTGGGGAAATGTCCAGGCCATTTTTTTCTGCAATATAATTAGTGGCTTCATTTGAGTGAAACTCAATTCCTCCTTTGTGATATAATATGCTGTATTCATTTTTATAGAAAGCTTGCATCTCTTGGCACTGTCACTCTTTTTATTTTGAGTTTGAAACCCTTTTGCGATCGCAGATTCCTCAGGGTCTTTGCTTGAAGCTAATATATTATCACAACAAGATGCATGTCATTTGCTGTTTGAGTGGGCTGTGAGATTTTTATGTTTGAAACAGTGCGACCCTTATACAAAGTCCGTTTTACCAGTTAAGCTAGGTTTTCTACTGCAGTACTTACATATCATCACATGTACCTCCTCATCATTCAAAAGCCAATCAAAATCTGACTTTCGCTTTTCCAATACACTTTTTGATTCAGAATGCACAATCTTTTCTGCCACATTTGACGTGCTTGGCTGGGGTTCACCGGCGCATTCACAGTCTAATGTCTGCACAGAACTGGCCTCTTTATTCTTTGCGCTTTAAAACAAAAAATTATCAAGCATTTTCTGTTCAAATTGGAATTTTCGCTTTTTTTGCATCCACAGTAAAGAAAGAAAACGATCTAATGCGTCAATTATCTTTACACCGCATGTATAGTGTATCTCTTTCTCTCACGTTGGGTGCGTGTGTGAGAGAAAGCGACAGAGGGCGCTCTCAGCTAAGTGACGTGTTTAATGCAGACTGAGCGGGCTTTGAAATTAAATCTGCGCTAAATTTATTCTTTGCATCTAACTCAATCACAGGCAAGTCAATTTTCATATTTTACTTGCCTGTGATTGAGTTAGATGCAAAGAATAAATTTCTACTCTCAGGTATAGGACCTGCCTCAGTGACCCATTCCATATGTAGTACTGCCCCAGGCCTGGGTTAGTCCATATCAGTGTCACACACTTCCCTATGGGTAGGATGTGGCCTCCGTAGCGCCCTTCTCCGTAAGGCTCGCTTCCCCATCTTTACTGCTACTGTAACAACAATTAGGAAAGACTTGAGGCAATCTTTCATTGAAGGTCGAAATCCCTTCTGTTAAGACATTTCTGTGGTGAAAGGAACAGCAGCTTGGCTATCAACAGCAGCGATATACTCACCTTTCCCGCTTGCCATTTGGGGTCTGCTCTTGCGCTCCTTCGGGCTCTGTGGTGGACGTCGAGTCATCGAGTGTTCCCGTTTGCCTCTCCGGGTCCTGGAGCTTGCACTCGTTTGGACTCTGTGGCGTTTTAGGCGCAGTGTGACTCTGGTTGCTTGGTGTGCCGCTCCTTGAGGGACTATTGGTTGCTGCATTTTACTCTACTGCTCCTGTTGCATGGACTCTTTGTCATTTAATTGTATATTTCTCACTCCGGACTGTGCATTTTCTGATACCTTGATTGTCTGTGATGTTTGATACATACACTGTATTGTTTCTTGTGTTTTTTGTTGCGTTTATGTTTTAATTTGTAAAGCGCTTTGAGCTCTGGAAAAGTGCTATATAAATTAAACATTATTATTATTATTATTATTATTATTATATATACACACACAAATAGTTATGTTTTCATAACGCTTACATATTATACCAAATAACACCCAAAAAATAAACAAGTGGACAATGCTCCTTTAAATCCTTACAGCGAACGGGTCGGCCTGCTCCCAGGAGATGGGCGCTCCCCATGTGTTGAGCCTCATCTTATCGGGCAGCGACTCTGGGACGGCCAGCAGGATGAAGCAGATGTCGGCCAGAGCGATGAGAGTCGCCACCAGCACCACCAGGTTATCGCCGTAGCTGGCCGACAGGTACGCGCCGATAGCTGGGCTGGTGACCAGACTCGCTGCGAACGTCGCAGAAACCTGGACACGGATAGAAATAGAACTCGTCTATCCAGCTGGGTCAAGGACACTGAATCCAGGTCATGCAGAAGAAATATCCTAAAGCAGCGTCACCAAGATCTGAGACTCTGAAATCTGTCCAAAATGATTTTTATATTTAATAAAAGAGCCTCTTACCAGTCCGTACGCCGTGCTCCTCTCATGCTCATCTGTAACGTCTGCGACGTACGCGAAGATTACAGAGAAAGTGACGGAAAACGCTCCGGACACTGAGATCATGGCGAAGTACCACCTGAAAACAAGAAGTGAAATATGAGATGAATCTAAACATTTGAAGATGTTGTTTTAAGAACATTATGTAATGTAAATATTTACATTCTATAAATTATTATTATATTATAATTATATTATTTAAAAGAAAATGAACATTTATAAGTGTAAAGTAAAAATAATTACAAATACTATATTAAATTTTATACTAACATATTACATAATTACTAAGTCATATATATAATTTTTATTTGATTTATTTTTTTCATCCAAGGTCATGTCAGGATGTTCTCACCATGGACTGAGTCTCATGAGCGGGATGGGCGCACACGTGAAGAACACGGTAACCAATAGAAACGATCGTCTGCCCCACACGTCTGATAGAGCACCAATTAACGGAGCGCTCATAAACGACAGCAGACCCTGACGAACCAAAGCAGAAACATCACCATGACAATAAAACCAACACAGACTAACTAAACCAGTCCAAAATATTCACATCACGTACCTTCACTCCCTGAATCAGGCCGTTTATTAAGAACGTGTGTTTGGGGAACGTTTCATGCAAAACCTACAAATGAAAAATGCACATTTCAATAGACAGATCAAATATAATACAATTTAGATCTTAAAATTAAAGGTGCACTGAAGTGTATTTTTCCCTGGTCCTGGTTGCCTTCACAAATAACCAGAGACTAGAGATGGTGCTAACCAGCATTATTTTTGTGCCATTTACTGTATATACTACTAGTACTATATTATCTATTTATTAATATTTAGCTTTCATTTCATATTTTCAGTTTTCATTTCAATTTGTTTTAGTCATTTTGTTATGTGCTTTTTTCATTTTTATTAGTTTTTTATATATTTCTATTTAGCGTAAAAAAAATTATTATTGATTTCATGTCTTTTTATTTTTACATTTTTTTCAATTTTTTCGTTTGAGTCATTCAACTTAAAATGATATATTTCAGTTAACTGCCAAGGCAACATTTCACATTTCCAATTTTTTGAAGCAAGCTTTAGAAGTAAGGTTTTCATCTAATAATTATATTTTATTTCAGCTTTATCTCAATTACCGAAACATATTTTTAATCGTTTAGTTTTCAGTAATAACACTGATAGCCAGTGTGCTTGCCATTTCTATCATCATAAAAATATTTCTAAAAACTTAAATTTACTTTTTATTTCAATTTAATTTTAGTACTTCAACTTAAACTTATTTTATTCAAATTCACTGCAAAATCAAATTTTCAAAAAACGTTTTTTTTTTAAGTTTAAGGTTTTTTTTTTTTTTTTAGTTTAATTTCAATTACTGAAAATGATTTTTAATCATTTAGTTTTAGTTAATAATAACACTGCTAACTGATAGTGATATGTTTTTGTCATTTAAATTTTTTTTATAAGGGAAAGGAAAGGGAAAGGGAAGTGGTGTGTGGCCAAGTATGGTGACCCATACTCAGAATTTGTGCTCTGCATTTAACCCATCCAGGTGTACACACAGTAGTGAACATACACCCGGAGCAGTGGGCAGCCAATGCTGCAGCACCCGGGGATTATATATTTCTATATAGATTTAATTTATTTTTTATTTCAGTTTAGGTTTTAGTCATTTTAGTTCTTCAACTTTAACCTATTTCAAGTTGCTGCAAGGCTAAGTTTTACTATTTTTCATCTTATATTTATATTTTATTTATTTCTGCTTAATTAAAAATACAAAACAGGTTTTTAATAGTTTTAGTTAACAGGATTCTTCAATTTTATTCTTATTTTTCAAAAATGTTAAAGTTTAATTCTTTATGAAATGTTCCAGAAATATTACAATAACAAAACATGAAAATGTTCTTGAGTCTCAACCTTAGATTGAATAGTGGTCTTTAACCTTATACTGACACCTTCAGGTGTGAATTTTGGCAAAAATAATAGTGCACCTATAATTGAAGCATGTATCCTCATAAACGTGAACCACAAACAGAACTGAGAATTAAAGTAACTCACGGTGAGCATCGGTGTGGTCAGGAGACCCCAGGCAAAAAACTCCAGGAAGATGACCACAACAGCATGATAGACGCTCGGCTTCCCGATGCCCTGCTGGACCTGCAGCATCACACACATAAACAGCTCCTTATTAATAATGCTAATCATAATAGTGAATGCCAGACTCCTCGGCTTTCAATGGGACTCGTCTCATTGCTATTCCTCCGGGACATTTGGACGCAAAAGATGAAAGAGATTCAGCCGTGCCAAACTCTCAGTCCACTACTGACACAAGTTCACAGTCTAATAATGTGTTGAAGAATTCACTGTGATGCTTAATATGCACTCGCCAGAATGTCTTATGAAAGAAAAAGTGAGTTAATGTCATTTAATCTCATTTATACATGAAGCAGCAAACACAGGGATGTTATTTTGGCTGAAAACAGGAAACTTGTTTCTCATGCAGACATGATGCAGCAGAGAGTTTGGGACAGAAGTTATATCATGGACAACATTTAACTCTCTCTGGAGTTCTCTGAATCTTTCATGGATCTGTGAGGCTTTTCGAGGTTCTATGAGCTCTTCTTGTGTAATGTGATGGAAAAGTTTTAAATATACATCAATAATACTAACAAAACAAAGTGATATGTGAGTTACATGAATGAATTTTAAACAACATTATGTGCTGGTTTATCTATTTCCTCTAATTATTGTAGTTGTTTTGCATGACTGTATGTCTAGAAAAAGTATGACTTTTTTGTACTTCCAAATTAATTAAATTTATTAGGAAATACATATACATGCATTTATAATAAAAAAATATATAAAATACATATATATATATATATATATATACACACACACACACAAAATACTTTATATTTTATATGCATAAATAGATATTTAAATATGCAATATATGTAACTAAATATAAAGTTACATATAGGTATTTATTTTATAGTTTATTACACATGCATGTATATATAATTATTATATAGTTATACTTTTATAACTTTGGGCATATATATATATACACACATGTATTATATATCATATAAATATATATATATATATATATATATATATATATATATATATATATATATATATAAAATATATATCAATATATAATTATATATTTTATAATATATATAAAACATTTTTATATCAAATTATAAACAATTATATAAAATTATTTACATTTTTTATATTTAAAATACACATATAGCAAACCATCAAATTAGTAAATAAATATTTATCGTATTAATTAATAAAAATAAAAATCTTATTGGAATAATTAGTTCTGTCTTCAGATCAATAGGATGCGCAAATGACATCACAGACGGTAAGTAATGAATGAATGAAGATTCCGGCGTCCCCATGACAACAGACTGAGCTCGTGAGAGGCGCACGTGAGTCAGGTGTTGTGCGCGCGCTCGCGTCAGTTACGCAATAACCGACAGCGGCGCTTCAATCGATCAATATAGCATTAGCATCACCTCACCCTGCTAAAAACCAGCGATATCGCACATGACACCTATCGATACACTGTGAGAAATGTTGTAATAATGTTTACGGTCTTTATAAAACGACAATTCAATCGCAGTTATAACAAAAAAAATCTAAATGTTGTGATTTGTCACCTAGCCGAAGCGCTATGTATGTACAATTAATAAGAAATTGATGCTTATACATGCGTATTATAAAGCAACGAGCCATTTAAATACACATTTTATTATTTTAAATGTTTTAACGGAAGATGCCGTAGCTAAAATGAACAGAAGCACAGACGCTCCGATGAATGGATGAGTCTCTACGGAACGTCGCTGAATCTGAGATGTTAGCGTCATGTGTTATTCTCACCGGATTGTCATGCTTCATTATGATCCTCTTGACCAGCACAACCTGACTGGTGTGTTTTGGGTCTTTGTCGCCCTGAGCCATCATCATTTTCTTCATCATCTCATCACATCTCATGTGAGGAACGTAAAATCCGTCCTGCTGCGTGCATATCTGCGCTCCTTCCAGCTTTACCGTCGAGTACAGCCGTCCAACCGGCCAAAAAAATCAGTTCCGATCGGTTATATGCATCCAGTAATAAGCGGACTGAACGGATGAATGGTGCCGCTCTGTCGTGTTATGTGATTGAAGTGCGCAGAACAGCGCCGCCGCGAGGTCAGACTGAGAAACAGCGAGCAGCTTCACATGATGCTGAGGATCCATCCGCCGGTCTCTGCTGATCTGGACTCAGGATGACGGTCCGGTTTCTCACTGGGCGAGTGACACTGGTGACTTTTTACCTTTTCAGAGGATGTTACCAAGGCTCAGACCATGTGGGGGTGGATAATGAGACTTATCAGTATTGTTATACAGTATAGACAGTATTATTACTATAAATACATTTTTATTAATTAATTAATTTATTTAAAGTCTGTTTTTTCACATATGAAGAGTTCAGATGCAAAAACCTCTAAGTGCCTTTTGAAATTTAGTTCTAAAATTAGCATTTTTCTCAGCAATATGTGTAGGTTCAGTCATTTCACTTTAATGGAAATTAATAGGTTATTTTCATTGTCATAAAAGGGAAATAACTGAACATAAACATGAGCCTGATAAAAATGCTCAGTTTAGAACAAATTTTCAAACAGCACTTCATATACAGAACTCTTCATATACAGTACTGGTCAAAGTATGAAATAAATTACATTTTTAAATATTTTTACAAGAAATTTTACCAGAAGCTGCAAAAAATACCATAAAACAGTGATATTGTGAAATGATAATATCATCGTGTGTGTTTTCTATTTGAATATATTTTAAAATGTAATTTATTCCTGCAATGGCAAAGCTAAATTTTCAGTACTTCATGATGATCCTTCAGAAATTATTCCATGTATTAGAGCCCTTTTTGACTGCTCAAAAGAGAATATAGGAAGATATGCTTAATTTGTGTTTCATGCTGGTTAAATTTCACATACACAAATAAAAATTTACTGGCTCTAAACCTCTCTTTTCTTTATTCAGTTGATCTGGACAAGTACATGGAAACTGTCCAAAGCTCTGTTAATCCTAAAGCAATGAGAACTGTATCTCTCCTTTGTGTGTCCTCTCAAGTTGTACAGTATATTTATTAAATTTTTTAACCCAGATGGTTTTGCTACACTAACCATAGTTTTATCATGCTATTTGTAGTAAAACAGCTTTGCCATAATAATGGTTAACTTTAGTGATTTGAATCTGTATACTTTCTTTCTTTTTCTTTACTCTTTTAACTGTACTGCCTTAATGGTTTGATGTTTTGTATTGTTTAATAAAGAAATGATTCACGAACCTGCTCTGAAGTTTCAATCTAAAACAAATGATTCGCGATAGCCTATAGGCGCTCTGAATTTCACCAAAAAAAGCACACCGAATTTACAATCTGAATCAAATTATTCGCAAATCTGCTCCGAAGTACTTATCTGAATCAAATAATTTACCTACCTGCTCTGAAGTTTCGATCTGAATTAAATGATTCGCAAACCTGCTCCGAAGTTTCGTTCTGAATCAAATGATTCCCAAACCCTCTCTGAAGTTTTGATCTGAATCAAATGATTTGCGAACCAACTATGAATTTCCGATCTAAATAAAATAATTTGCGAACCCGCTCCGAATCTCCAATCTGAATCAAATGATTCGCGAAACTGCTCCAAAGTTCCAAAAGATTCTCAAACCTGCTCTGAGGCTCCGTTTACACTTGTGCATTTTCGTTTTAAAACGGCGTTTTAAAATGAAAACGATCCTCATTTACACTGGCGTTTCCACTGCATTTCGGAAACGATCTCCGTTTACACTACACAACCGAAAACGCAAGTCACTTGACCATTCATACAGGTACAACCATAGATTTGTATAGGTAGATTCCCTATTATTTAAATTGCGGACGCATCTGCGTGCTTGGAGCGGTCGAATAGGGGAATCTAACCATACGTATCTGTGGGTACAATAATGCACATGATGTTATTGTTTACACGTTCGTCAAGGATATGCAGAGAGAATTTGGGCTGCCATGCGATCATTTTCGAAAGTCTCTGTTTTGGTCCGTTTACACTGAAACGCAAACCCAGAGTTTTCAAACTAAAACGGGGTCTGCAGCATTTTCAGAAGTCTCCGTTTTCGACCTCGAAAATGCTGCAGTAGTGTAAACGATAGACGTAACCGTAGCAAAAGTTATGCGTTTTAAAACGAAAATCGCAGTGTAAACGGGGCCTGAATCTCCGATCCAAATCAAATGATTTGCGATACGCTCGATCCGTGCTCTGAAGTCCCAGTCTGAATCAAATGAACCCTGATCTGAATAAAAAGATTTGCAATAGGCTAAGCGTTCTGAAGTTATGTTCTGAATCAAATGATTCATGATAAGCACTCCGAAGGCCCGATCTGAATCAAGTGATTCGCGATACGCGATCCGGTTTGATTCACAATGGTTATAACTGATTAGGAGTTTCGAAAAGCTCCGTTTCACCCATCAGTACGTGCTTTTTAAAATTATTACAAGCGATGTCAAAATTCGAAAATGAATGGCTCTTTGAACTGGCTTTTACTAGTAAATAGCTTGAATTATCGAAGTCACGAGTTTGAATTTTAATCAACCAGAGCGGTTCCAGCGTAAATGACTGTTAATTGAATCGATTTGTCTGTTCTTCATGTTAATACAACACTGTCAGCTTAGAAATAAGCAAAAAAAGTATGATATTTACAAAGAAAACTCCTGTTTTACTCTTTACTAAAGCCTGATTTGTTCACGTTTGTGTAGCTGCACAAACCAATGACACTTTAGCCCGCCAGAAAGTGAGGAGCCGATGTGTATATAAGTCGGCTCACAGCGCCATTTCCACAGATCATTCGACTGAAGCGACAGTCATCGATTCCTAAACAGGCTAGAGCGCTCTAGATATACTCTCAGAGCCCTTACTGGACAGAGCATGTTTGGACCCTGCTCACCATCTGTAATGGGGAGCGCCAATAGAGTGGGGGAACTATGACGTCAGAACCCGGAAGAGTAATTCGCCGCGGGTTCCTTCAAGATTTTCCTATGGGGTTTTATAATGGGTTTTTTCAATTTATGAGTAAAATAAAGCCTGTGGTAAACATAACTTGATGATACTTTTACATTTTGTTCTACAATGTAAATTACTCACATCCATACCCAAAACTAAAATTTTGAAACAGTTATGTTCATTTTTGAAAACTTATGTTTTTAATAAGTATCTAGATAAGAACGTTTGGGCTGTGAGTGTGTGCACTTTACATTGTAAAAGAAAACGTAAACGTATCGTTAATTTATGTTTACCACAGGCTTTATTTTACTCATAAATTGAAAAACCCCATAGGAAAATCTTGAAGGAACCCGCTGCAAATTACTCTTCCGGGTTCTGACGTCATAGTTCCCCCACTCTATAGGGAGACAACCTGAGCTCTGAACAGAGTTGAGAGCACCTTAGGAACATAACCATGTCTTGGTTTTAGAATGACTTTACAGTCATTAGGCCAAACTCAAGACATGAGGCGTTGATTGACTACACTTGCAAGTCACCCACTCACTCAACCGACACCAAGGCAAGGAGGAGAGCCGTTTTAAGCGATAAGGGGCCGCAAATTGGCAGAACTGAGTGGCTCGAAGAGGGGCCCCTTTTGGGCTCGCAGGACTATAGACAAGTCCCAAGACGGCATGGTCTGAGGGCTGTGGCGGGAGGAGCAAACGACAGACACAGTGGGCGTGGTGTCAGGCCTCGGAGAGGTTTTTATTAAACAATAAATATCAAAATTAAAGTGTCCAAAGGGGGAAAAGTGTCCAAAATAAACAGGGGATCTGGTGTCCTCGTCGTGCTGCGGGGCTTGTGAAGGAGGGCAGTGTTCAGGAGGGAAGGGTCCAGGGAAGGGGCGGAGTCCGGTGGCCGCACGCGCTCCCCTCTCGGGTCCGGGAGCGAGTGGCGGCGGCTTCCTTCAGCGGCGACGTCCTTCTCCTAAGCCCCCGGAGCTTCTGGGGGACTCGACGGCCCGGCATCCTGGCCCGTCGGCCGTCTAACGGGTGCGGCAGTCTTCCTACTTGACGCTCCCTTCCTGGACCCACGAGGACACCAGCGTGCTCCCGAGGAGAGGTGCGCTCGGCATTTAAACGGCGGCGGTGATGAGGCTCTATTCACATCAGGTGCGCCTCATCACACGCCGCCAGCCCTGGCTGTTTCAGCGCCCCTCCTCTCTCACACACCCACTCCCGTCGGGAGCCTGGTGAAGGGCGGCGAACACGGGACAGGGTGGTGATGACAATAAGGGGGGAGGCAGCCGACTCGTCACAGGCCGAGGAGGATTCAGCCTCTGTGCACCCTTCAGGAATCTTCCGATCGATTGGCCAGCTTCGAGAGAATGGTTCGCTGCGATAGCTGCCACATAGGCTATACCTTGAGCATAGAGGGGGTGCGCCACTTATCCAGAAGCTCTTGCAAAAAGGTTAGCACGTGGGACATGTCACATGATATCGGGTCCAAACTTCATGCAGAACACCAGTTAAGGAAGGCCGACCATTTTAGGCTGTAAAGCCATCTTGTAGACAGCGCTCTTGCCTCCAAAATGGTATTGCTTACTCTCGCTGGGAGCTGATTAACCCTAAAAAGGGGAAAACCATAAAGAGACATCAGAAAATGTATTTATTTACATAACTTTTCATTTTGATTTAAATGTTTGTATCCCACAGGATACGTTGCCGGTTTGGGGGTATAAATTAACTGAAAACAGAACACTTGTTTTTCAGTGCTTGTTACAACATGGTTCAGGTAATTCCTGAATGCTTTGGAATACAGACCAACGGTTGGTTTTTAAAGAAGACACATAGCAGATTATTGCAGAAGTGAAAGCATTTCAAAAAACTAAAGTATAAAAAAGTTAGAGACGTTTAAGTTTACAATAAAGATAAAGTATTATACAATTTTTTTATTTTATTTAAAATAAGTATTTTATAAAATATGTTGAACTCAAAAATTTCTATGGAATCAAAGCCATAGGTCTAACCAAGTTGTGTTCCAAATTTGAAGTTGATATCACAACAATTGTGGTTCCTGTGAGATTTTGTTTGGGCACTATACCAAAAATAACCACTGGGTTACACCTAAACTCTATTGATTTTTTTATGCAGTTTTCTGTCACAAATCAATCATTTTCTGTAAAAATATCGCTTCTATTTACAAAACAGTTACCAAATATGGAACCTTGACTGTCAGACCTTTCCAACGATATGTGTTTTGTCAAGATTACAAAAAGATCTAATTTTCTAAAACAAAAGCCACAAAATCACAGTCTATATGTTTTTATGTCTTGATTTATACCCCTAAAAGGGCAACGTATCCCCTGAGATACAAACATTTAGAGACAGATTACAAAAAAGTAAGCATTTAATTAATAAAATTTCAATATAAACCTAATAAGCTAATTATGATTAACAGCTTTTTAAACAGGTAAGTCACCTCCAACATGTGTAAATATGTGAACTAGATCAACTTTTGTTGGAGGGTGAGTAGATTTCCCACTACAGACGGCCATGCAGTTTTAAATGCTTCCTGTGAGCAAAAAAATGTGTGTAAAAAATATTATGTATTCCCATCTGTCTCAGAGGGGAAAGAGCCGCATCTATGCACTTTATGAAAGTGCGCGGGGCCAGAGACAGTCCAAACGGAAGGACTGTATATTGATAGGCCACTCCTTCAAACGCGAATCTCAAGAACGGTCTATGATGGGGGGCTATGTGGATGTGAAAGTATGCATCTTTCAGATTCACAGTCAAAAGCCAGTCCTCGGGGGAAATGTGCGCGAGGATCTGTTTGATAGTTAACATCTTGAATGACTTGCACATAAGCGAGTGGTTCACTAGCTGTTCACTGGGGGCACACAGTTTTTAAAACCCAACTCAACTCTTCCGGAATGGCTGCCCAAGCCGTGAAACAGGAGGCGAGAGGTTTTATTTTTG
The DNA here is from genome assembly GCF_936440315.1 of Barbus barbus. Classification (NCBI taxonomy): domain Eukaryota; kingdom Metazoa; phylum Chordata; class Actinopteri; order Cypriniformes; family Cyprinidae; genus Barbus; species Barbus barbus. The sequence goes on from NC_136723.1 coordinate 21,332,054, forward strand.
CGAATTAGCTCGCCGAGAGAAGATGGGGACCTTGCATTCGTGTGAGTGAGTGAGAGTGTGAAGAGGGAATTTGCTCTTTATTGTATGTGGGTCTGCTATCACAGCGGTAAAACATTTGGGTTACGTGCTGCACCTGCAGGACATGACCCGCTGAAAACAAAATTCCATTGCTCAGAGGTGCTCGGAGGGATGGAGGATGAAAGCGAGCTATTTTTCGGGGCGTTCCGGCTGAGGCGATAACAGAGCCCCTCCTCTTCCTCTCTAGCGCATCAGGACGGTTTAAGCGGCTCGGGGTCCAGCACAACTCGTGGGTGGAGATCTTGATGCTTCGGAAAGGGGAAGCATTTCACCGTCCGGGGGCGCTGCTGCAGCCCAGGCTCAGATTCTGCTGAGGCTGCACAGGCTTTGCAGGCTGAGTGGCGGGATTCTTCTGGTGGCCCGCAACCGCGGAGCCAGGGCACTTGGGGAGGAAGAGATGCAGTGCCTGAAACGTCTTCTGAGCCTGCAAAAACCTTTCTGCAAACCCCTCCACAGCAGGGCTGAACAGGCCCTTCGGCGAGACCGTTGAGTTGAGGAAAGCCATCTTCTCAGCGGCCCTGATTTCAGTTAGGTTTAACCAGAGGTGGCGCTCGAGCACCACCAAACTGCCCATGGTCTTGCCGATTGCCTGCGCCATTGCGCGCAGAGCCAGGTCTGTTACTGTGCGCAGCTCCTTGAAAGCCTCCTGGTGTACTTGGCCAGACTCGTCCATACCACGGACCTGAAACACTTGGAGAACCGCCATTGTATGCCCTATTGGCGAGTGCCGAGGTGGTCCCGCAGGGCTTAGAGGGATGCGCTACTTGGGCCCAGATGAGCAACAACTGCTTCCTTCAGAGGGGGGAGCTTGCTCCTTGTTGTCAGCGTCGTCAACGGGTGGTGAGAGCCGCTGCTGTAGAGGGATTTACTCGGGCCGAGTAGGGGGCGCGTCACATATTGGTGAGCTCGTCATGAACTGCAGGCAAGAATGGGACGGGCTGTTGGTGAGAGGACTGTTGACGGCTTCCCGGCAGGTACTACTCGTCTAACAGGCCACGGGTGGGTTCTTCTGGAGCCGACCACTCAAGGCCCAGATCCTCTACCGCCTTTGACAGGACGCGGATGAGTTTGGCATCCGGTTTTGTCCTCTGAGTCTGAGAAGGGGGAAGGACTTCGGGCTCTCCGCCGGAACCTCCCCATTCTTCTGCATGAGACGCTGCCAAGGATACTTATATACACGTCTGCTCTGCCCTTTCTGGCGGGCTAAAGCACCATTGGTTTGTGCAGCTACACATTTTCCCCATACACACAACGTGAAGTGAACGTTCGAAAGGGAACATTCCATTAACAAAAGTTAAAGAGGGTAAACTTTATCATTCAGATGAGCTGTGCTCGTATGTTAAAACACTTCTTACTTCGCACATGTTAAATGTGTGTCCCTGAGAGCACGTTTTAGTTTTCTATAATTTAACTTCTCAGGTAATATCAATGGTGTGACCTATCAGATCCAGCCGATATTACAACAACAGTGGTTACATACATATAGTTCATTGTTTGATCATAATCATTGCTAGGGACAATTTAGCAGTCGCTGGATATTGTAGGGACATGTCACAGCGTTCCTAAATTCTGTTCCTAAAATACGCTCTTGCCTGGAATTACTTAAGCCATGCTGTAGACCTGAAAAATAATCTGTAATAACAAATAAATTAAATAAGAAAAACAGGAAGCAAAAAAGCAAGCAAAGCTAAGCAACACATTAAGTTAATATAATACATTATTTATTATAAAATATAAAAACAGATTTTGTAGTTTTATTTTATTTAAAAGTGTTTAAAATCTATTTATATTGTATTTTTAATTAAAAGTGTTTTTGTTGCGGTGACTGTGACCTTTTATAAAATATAAAAACGGGGGTTCTATAATATTGTTTTTTTTATTTAAAAGTGATTACAATTTACTTAGTTTTTGTTTATTTAAAAGTATGTTTTATTGTGTAGCCTGTTATAAGGACCTTTTATAAAATAAAATGACAGATTGTGTAGTTTTATAACATTGTTTTATAAATATATATATATTGTTTATTAAACAATGTTATTGAACAAGTTATTGAGTCTGAAATCAGTTTATTTAAATCAATCAATATAATATTAATGGGTTTTACTGAAGCAATTTGGCTTAAAACTGAACTATTTTTATGGTTTGCATCAAGTTAAATGGGTCTTAGTGACAGCAGATCTGTTAGAGTTGTTGAAGTTTGTTTATCTGTATCACTAGGCAACCGCTTTCCTCATCTTACCACTGAACCTGTGTGTGAATGAATCCCAATGGACAGGAAAACATTTAGCACATGATCTGCTCCCTCCTGATTTTCACAGGACGTAGATTAAAGAAAATAACTGTAAGACAATAACTACAGTAAAATGGCTTTAGCAAGTGGACATTGGGTTGACAAGGAAATTGCAGGAGTCTCACCAAGCCCAATGTGAGTTCATTCTGCTTGCAGATGTTTATGTAATGCCATAAGGAGAAAAAAAAATAAAATAAGCATAATAATTATTATTTACAGATATGGGTTTCCATGCGATGACTGTAGCAGGAAATATCGCTTTCTTGTTTGGAGGAGCATCCAGCGCGATCACAGAGGTGTGTGAATTCAAGAAACCGCTGAAAACTTATTTCATAAAGATTATTGATTCAAACATAGTGCCTGTGCAATTGTTTTTTACTCTTAGGATGATACTCCAATATATCTGAATGACTTTTACATGATTACAGGTACCTTTGGTGAAATATTTTGCTGTTAACACATAAGTGAATGTTTGTTCCTAAATGCATTATTGATTTCATGAGTTTGCATCTTTTCAAAATGTATTTTTCTTCTGTTTTAGTGTCTCCTAATCGAGTTACATGGGAGCTGATGCCTCAGAAAGGTGATGTTCCCACAGTAAGAGAAAGACACACTTTATGGTAATGAGAGAGTTCATATATTAATATTTAAAGCTAAAACCTCCACTGTTCAAAATTTGAGGTCAGTAAAGTCTCTTCTGCTCACCAAGGCTGCATTTTTTTTTTTTTAAATACAGTTAAAACAGTAAAGATTGGGAATTATTATTACAATTTAAATTTAAACTTCTTTATTATATTTTAAATATATATTATTTAAATATTTCAAAATGTAATTATTTAATTATGAGTATTTTTCCCTCCATATATACAGATGGTGTTACGGTTCTGTTTCTGTTCAGTTTGGTTTTGCCCATATTTGGTTCTTCCTGTTTTAGTTCCTGACCTAGTTTTGTTAATTAACTATCATCCCCATCACCTGTGTTTGATTAATTATCTCGTTTGTGCCTTTGTTCTAGTCTCTTTATAAGTCCTGAGTTTCCCTTCAGTGTTTGTCCGTTCTTAAGTTAAGTTAGTTAATGTCTAGAAGTGTGTTGATGCCATTTAATAAAGAATACTCCTTTTGTCCTTCGTCGAACGCCTTATTTACCACAACCACCCGACGCATAACAGAAGAACGGACCTAACGCTGAATATGGGGGAACTGGTGCAAATCCCACACCATCAGAGATCCAGTGGAGTTTGTGCTAGCGTTTGCGCCTCTCGCCCTCGCCAGCTCCCTGGAGGGAGAGACCCTCAAGATGCTGCTCCGGCTCGGGCTCACTTACCACCAGCAGCGAGAGCTACCCGACACCTCCGACCTCGACTGGAGAGAGGCAGTGATCCGGTGTTTGGAGAGCCTCCAACCCCGAGCCGGAGCCCCGACCGCAACGATGAAGGTTTCGCCGCCCGAGGCGATCTATAAATACCCACGAGCCCGAAAGTGGGTTTCTAACAGCGCTGACCTGGGGTGAAAGTATTGGTCCCATCTTTAACTTCAGTCAGGTCAGTGCTGAAATATTTTCCCCATCGGTCTAGTCCTTCGTCTCAGTTAACGGCCAGGAGTGCCGATCCCGAATCCAGTTCCCAGACTACGGCCAGGAGTGCCGATCACGAACCCCGAGAATCCAGTTCTCCAGTCACGGCCAGGAGTGCCGATCCCGAATCCCGAGAATCCAGTTCTCTGACCACGGCCAGGAGTGCCGATCCCGAATCCAGTTCCCAGACTACGGCCAGGAGTGCCGATCCCGAACCCCGAGAATCCAGTTCTCAAGCTTCGGCCAGGAGCGCCGATCCCGAACCCCGAGAATTCAGTGCTCTGACCACGGCCAGGAGTGCCGATCCCGAATCCAGTTCCCAGACTACGGCCAGGAGTGCCGATCCCGAGAATCCAGTTCTCAAGTGAGGAAAGGATGAGTTTAAGAGAATGAAAATGTGATATCCCAAGTTTACTGCAATATGTGCTATTGCATAGACCTGACCAACCATCAATCACTTAATTAACCCTCGCATTGAATTTCTCAATGAGGCAAAAATGTATATTAAATGCACCAGCTCAGTAAAATCTGGAAGTTACTTGCTTGCATTGCCTTGGAGTTATGGGATTCCCTTTTGTCATTGTCCTTGCAGGAAAGGGGGTTTCCCGATGTTACTGATTGGCTGACAGTTCTGTGGTCATTCGTAGTGAAGTCTTGGGTTTTGGCTCTTGGCTGAAGTTGTGGAGTTTTGGGATGGTTGAAGTTTTTTAGACGGGCGCTCGAGGTCGGACTCGGAGACACGGCGTTGGCAAACTTAACTTAGCACACGAAACTCAATGGAAAGAACAGAAATTAAAGTAAAGGATGTAACGAGACTAGGTGGTTTTTCTTCTTATCGTGGTAGCAGCTAGCATTTAGGCAAGAGCACGCTTAAAGAGCGCTAAAAAAACAGCTTCAAAACACAGTGGCAAAAGTTGAAGCAAAAAAGAAGAGACGGAAGATTTGATGGTGTGCTGAGTTTTTAAACTCGGCTTTCGGACCCGTCCCAATGGATGTCTTGACCAATTAGAAATGATCTTAGCTAGGGGTGTTGCTCTGTTTCTTCCCCATCATAAATCCTGTATCAGTCACATGGTCTGAATTTTCCCGCTCTTGTAAAGTATAATTTTGGACATGATTTCTATAAAAAGATTATGATACATTTGACAAAGAATTGATTGGATGAAACATTTAAAGCATGAATTTCCAAACTCATACATACCAAACATGACTATTAACCTTTAAGCTATTCAGTAGTTATTAAAAAGACATACACAATATGTGATTAAAACATGATCGTCAATTGTGTGGGTTACATGCATGATATGGAGTTATGCATAGAAATGATTAGTTGCTCATAAGTCCTTTTAGGTTGATTTTAGGTGCATATGGAAAAGACAGTCTCTGAAGTTCTGTGTAGAACAAAAATACATGTTCTGTGGACAAAGGAATTTTGGTCTGGTCTGTGTCTTCTATGGGTGGGGGAAAAGTCAATCTAAGGAAGCTTGTGATTTCTATCGTGGAACACATGAGATGGCCATCTCTTTGACCATCAGTCTTGATTACTTGCCCCAAATTTGACAGTCTCCTTCCTGTGTTGGACTTATCAATAAGCATTCTTATGTCTTAATGTTGCAAGCTGATTTGTGAAAGAGGCTTGCTAGTTAGGCTTTCTTCAGACGGGCTGGCGCTGGGATCTGGACAGATTTATGGCGTTGTCCTGTTTTCTTGGGCCTCTGTGGAATTTCGGCTCCTCGGGTTTCAATGTTCTGATCGAATCTTAAATTTGTCTGATTCGGTCTCTCATATCCTACACCTAATTCTACAGTCTTCATTCACTGATAATTGTTTTAATTATGGGATTAACTATTTTGTTAATAGTAACAGTATGTTGATGCTTTTCCTTCTTTCAGTGTCGTTAAATTGGATGCCTATTAAAACTACAGGAGCTCTGCCTTCAGCAAGGTAAATACTGATCTGACTGGAGCAGGAGATTAAACTGTAAAACTTTGTGTATACATAAAAGAGCATATATTGTAACTTTGTCAGACTGAATGATTTTTGGAAATGAAGCTGTAATTGTCGGCCATCTGTTCAAAACTGCAGTTTTATCATGTTTATTGTGTGGTTTTTCCTCTTCCAGAGATTTAAGCTCAGCATCTGCTGTCTTTGCATCTGATATAATGTTACAAAAGATTTCTGTTTCAAATAAATGCTATTCTTTTGAACATTCTATTAATCAAAGAATCCTGAAAATCCTGTTTTCACAAGCATATTAACTGATTTCAACATTGATAATAACCAGAAATGTTTATTAAGCAGCAAAACAGCATATTAGAAGGATTTCTGAAGGATCGTGTGACACTGGAGACTGGAGTAATGATGCTGAACATTCAGATTTGATCACAGAAATAAATTACATTTTAAAATATACTAAGGTGGAAAACACTTATTTTAAATTGTAATGACATTTCTCACATTTTCTTTGCTCTGTAAATTCAGCATTGATGAGCAGAAGAGACCTTAGAAAATCTTTTCTTTTGAACTTTTGAACAGTGATGTATATTTTCTGAAATAAATGTGAATAAGTGGGAAAAAAAATCAGTGCATAAATGCTGCAGTTGCAAAGTTTAACAAACTTCAAGTGTGAGCGAAAGTAATAATTATTTAAATACTTTTCACTTTTCAAAAAATCCACTTTTTGGATTCAGGATATTTACTTATTTGGAGGAACCATCACTAACCCAGATGGAGTTGTGTCATCAACCAATGAAATTCACAAATTAAGCATCGGTGAGATGAGAATTGAAACTGAGACTGAAGCCAAGAACCTCCTTTTTTCTCGTAGAGGTTTGCAGTGAATGAACAGACACTAACGCTGTTACACTCTTCCTGTTTCACCAGCAAAGATGAAATGGAAAGTGCCGCTGTATGTCGGCATCCCTCCCTTCATGGACGTCATGGACACACGGCTTTCATCGTCCACAGTCATGTATGTGTGTGTGTGTGTTAATGTTGGTTTTACATACAGTACCTTTCAAATGTTTAGACACTCAACTGTTTCTGATAATCACAAAAGCATTTAGCAGAAGCATTTAGATTTTTTTTAATATAAATGAATATATAAGAGAGAATGCGCTTTAGATGCATAATTTATTTACATGTCACGAAATATATGATTTTGTAACCAATGCATCAAACTCGTGTCACTGTCATCCAGGTGAGCATTCACAGAGATTTCAGTGCCGTTCGTGACGAGGCCAAGAACATGATCCACAAAGCTTTTGCCCTGTTAGATGAGGAATTCCAAAAACTAGACCGGTAGAGATTATGCCCTATTGTTTATTTCACGTTAACTGTCTAAAAAAGATCATCTTATCAAGCAAAACTGAATCTACTCTCATCTGAAACAGAGAAAAGGAAGCGCTTGCACGAGACACAGAGGCTCTACAAAACGAGCGAGACGCTCAAAACCAGCATCTGCTGAGACAGAAACAGGTGCTGCTGGTCAAACTGATGTCATGCGACTGAGTTTCTTGGACGTGTTTGCTCTTGTTCTTCACAATGACTAACGGAAGCTTGCGGTTGTGATTGGACAGGAACTTCAGGATATGTTGGAACGACACAGGACTCAGAACGAGGCCTGGCTGTGCGCGCGAGCAGACGAGAATGACAGGGAGAAGAAGGAGCTGTGTAAACTGAGGGTGTGTGACCGCAAACATTCACTTCAGACAAACGGCTGTCAGATGGAGACACCAGCTTCTTTTAGCTTGGAGCAAATAGTTTTAGTGGTTTCATCTTTGAATAACTATTATCGTGCTGTAGCATTCACTGATTGTTGTTGCCTCTAACTAATTAGTAACTGATTTTTTTTTTTTTTTTACTTTTTGCATGAACTATTACTTTAAATAAAATGACATGAATTCATATACATACATACATGTATATTTAGTCATTTAGCAGATGCTTTTATCCAAAGCGACTTACAAATGAGGACAATGGAAGCAATCAAAATCAACAAAAGAGCAATAAAATGCTAGTTCTATAACAAGTCTCAGTGAGCTTAATGCAGTACATGTAGCAAGGTTTTTTTATGATTATATAATAAATAAAAAGAAAACAGAATACAAAAATATACCTTTTTTGCTTTTGTTAATTGTATAATAAATAAAAATAAAAAAGATTTCGAAAAGATTAGAGAAGCTAGTGTTATAATGTTACATATATATATATATATATATATATATATATTCAGTGCTTTTTGTTAGTAGTTAAAAATAGTGAAATGTCAAATAGACTGTAGTGCATGTCAGTGTTATATTATTTTGCATGCTATTGTAGTCTTCATTAATATTTTGATGTTTTATTTTTCGATTTTTAGTTTCCGTTCTAATTTTATTTTGTTATGTGCTTCTGTCATTTTTAGTATTTTTAACATTTCTATTTAGCTTTATTCCAGTTTTTGTCATTTTAGTACTTTAGCTTCAAATTATTTCAGTTATTTGGCTGAAATAAAATTAGTGCTGTGAAATGATTAATCGCGATTAATCGCATTCAAAATAAAAGTTTTTGTTTACATAATGTGTGTACTGTGTATATATATATATATATATATATATATATATATATATATATATATATATATATATATATATATATATAAATACACACACATACAGTATATATTTTGAAAATATTTACAAATATTTGCATGTATATATTTATATTTAAATAGTTTATATTATATATATATATATATATAAATATATTTAATAAACAAATATAAAAATTTTCTTAAATATATACATAATAAATATACACAGTCCACACACATATATTATGTAAACAAAAACATTTATTTTGGATGCGATTAATCGCACTAAATAGAATAATATATTATTTTTTATATTTTTATATACTTTTTCTCATATTTCTATTTTCTTATCTCTCACTCTGTATTCTTTGTATATAAAAGAAATTGTTATAGCTCACACACACATTTTTGCATGAAATACTCTCTTAAAAGTGCATTAGACATTAGTCCGCCGTACCTGAATGAACAGGGATTTTCTCTACAGGAGCCGCTCACACTGAACTCACATTCAAAACTCTGGCAAACGTCTCATTTTAATGCATGGAGAGACTGACAGCTGTTTAACATGCCAGTCTTTATTTATTGATTGGGTGTGAATCTTCCAGGAGGACGTGCTCCAGGAGAAGGAGAGACTGAAAGAGGAGCAGTGCAATATCCAAAAACGCAGTGAGCAGCTCCTGTCCATTATGCAGCAGTTCAAAGGCATGTGAAGATACTGTCTCCATGGCAACCGCAGAGGGAGACGGCCCGAGTTTTGTTTGGGAAACAGCGAGATTATTGATGCCACTCCCTTACGGAGAGAGATTTGGGTTCGTCTGACGGATGATGATTTGCTTATTCCATCGTGTGTGTGTGTGTGTGTGTGTGTGTGTGTGTGTGTGTGTGTGTGTTAATGAACGTCACAACGCATTAGACGACCTCATTACCAGAGATACCTGTAGAGCACAGGATGATTTGTGACGCGTGTGAAAAGATGAAGATGAACATGATGAAGTAAACAGAGGTTTACCACCAAGCCCCATGTCGTTTATTTTCATGTTTCTCCACAAGCTTGTGTTTTATATCAGTTGAGAGAAACTCAAGGCCCTCAGGTTACAGGTTAATTGAATCTTGACCAGATATCAGTTATGAAAAAATGGTAGTCAAGGATTTATTTATTAAGTAATAACATTAAACTTATGAGATGTTTTTTTATAAGATGCTGCTATTCAAAGCAACTTGCAAAACAGATCATTTTAATTATAGAAAAAATATTGAAGTAATTAAAATTAATATTATTTACAGAAAAAATTAATGACAATTTAATGAAAATGTATTACATAATAAATATATAATATTCAAACCTTATACAGTCAGTCCCAAATATATATCTTTTATATTTTGAATGATTCTAGAAATAAACTTTTTATCTGACCTTACAGAATGAAACGTCTATAAATATAAAATAAATATATAATATGACTTTAATATGCATTTATATATATTATACACACATATATATAGCCTACACACTGTATATGACAATTTTACAAAAATGTATTACATAATTTTATAATATGCAAACCTTTTACAGGCAATCCAAAATATAAATAACAATTAATTGTATAAAATAGAAATGTTATATAATTAATATAATTTAATAAAATTAATAATTATATGTTTTATTTATTCAAGTACACTTTTTATCTCTTGTCATCTTAATATTCTTATTTCATGCTTTTTAAGATCTCTTACAAAAGCCAAAAATAAAAGAGCAAAAATTAGATCCTGCTGTATTAAACTTATAATTTACAAGACATTATTTTATTTTACAATTTTCATAAAATCAACAAAAATAAATCTTAATAACAAGTCTTAATAAACATCTTGATACGTAATATTTAATTTTACCTATTTTGAGTGAATATTTCATTATAAGTTTTTAATAAAAAAAAAATACACGGCCCTTTATGCTATATAAAACAGATTGCGTAGGCTAATGGTGAATTCATAAACTAATTTTCATGTAAAGTATAGCACCATCCAGCCCATCTAATTACAGACATTATTGTCTATTGTCAGTGGGTTTTTGTGGGGGACAGTCATGTCTCCGAACTCATGTCGCAGTGCTTGCGCATGCGCAAACATCCTCGCCCAGCCGAGCCGAACGCGGCCGAAGAAAGCCGATGCGAAACGGTCGGCGGCGCACTATTTGGCAGGAAGGCTTCGCGCACAGCGCAAGCGGCGCACTATATGGCAGCGGAGGAGGGGAGGGCAAGAGCTCGGCCGCATTCGGGGCCGCCTGCGCTCATCAAACGCTGCTCATTGAACACACAGTGAGGCAGAGCTGGAGTGGAAATACTTTTTATGCCGCAATATGCGTGAATTTCTAAAATAAACCCGGGGTAAGCGAGCATCCATGCCACAAATGCCACATTTATGCATTGCACTTGAATAAAAAAAGCGAAATGCGACCAGATTGAGCTCAGAGCTACAGTGGAGGGAGTGAAGGGGGTTTTGGGGCGACGCTGGATCCAGACGTTTCTGCTGAAAATGTGTTTCTTGTGCTTCCTTTGTTTCTGCTGCGGAATTGTAAATAAGAGCTTGAGCCAAAATGGCGGCTGGAGCCGTTGAGCTGCGTCGAGCTATGAGCTATTGCACTGCGTTTAGTCACACACTTTTATCATTTAACGCTCTTTTATGGCTTTCTGTTCCTCTTGGATGATTTGTATGCAGTCGTAGCATTTATAATAAGATCCCTGGCTGCGTTGGTGGTGAATATGTAGCGTTTAATGAAGAGAGTTAGCGAGATGGAGTCAGTTAGCCAGACAGATTTGAATGTTTCTAATGATAAACTGCGATTTTGTGCTCACAAAACGCGCACTTATTGCTCTTTTCTGCCTTGTTTTGATCGTTAAATGGCTAAATGCGGTCTGTATGCAATGTAATGCTTTCTTTAGTCCTCCATGTTAGCTGGTATCTCTCTGTAATGCCTTTTTTCTTCAAAAAGGATGCTTTTTGTACACATGCAAGCTGTTTCTCATGTGTGTGTATTTGGTCGTTTTCACTAAAATGCAGTACTGCTTGTCATCTTGGCTGTTAATGGCAGCACTGAAACCCAATCTGGCCATCTGATCTCACTGCATTGTTGAAGGTTCTGGCCAATTTGAAATGTAAGGTCTTGAATTCATTAGTCTCATCTGATGCTCAATGATCAGGTTGCATTGAGAAAGTCTGCTAAATTTCCATGAGGAACAATGACATGAATCATTCGGGGGGCTTGTTTGGAAGGGGGCGGTGGTTCATTTGTATTTCATGACAGTCTGCTGAAGAGTTTTGTAGGGCACCTCTGGAGGATTAATTGATCAATTAGGCTTGTAAAGGAGAGAAACAGCCACTGCGGTGGGCTTGATTTAAGCCTTTATTTAGCTTCTGAATTGCATTATTTTTGTGGACCAACCACTCCAAATAAAGCGAAACACATTCATATATACGTAAATGTATAATGCATGTGTGTGCATAATTTTATTTATATATCTTGTCCTCCTGGACTCTTTACATATCCTTACGGCTCTAAAACTATAATTTTCCTTTTATATCCTTTCCTTGGTTTCAATTGGTCAGTCCCACCACGTTATGAATACTTTTCAATAACACCATTTTCCTGCATAATTGAGCTGTAAATTCCCTTGCTTTAATTGCATTCAGCGTTGTCAGACACTGTCATTATAGCAGCCACTGGCCAATATTTGATACAGCTCAGTACTTTTGCCTCTACAGCCAAAATATATTAGATTCTCATACTCTGGAAAATGCATTTATTGCATATACAGAATTGCTCCATCATCAACACCATCGAGTTATAGCCACGATTTTGACAGCATTGGAGATCCATTATCATGAGTGTAGGTTTATGTAAAATATAGTTAACTTAAGGCACAATATATTAGCCAGGGAAAAATGTAGGCCAAACCTGTCAAGAACATGTCTGGGTCTGGTTTCACCTCAGAAAATAGGAAATATTTTGCTTAAAGAAAATCATTGCAGTTTTATCCTAGATTTTAATGTGAAAACAAAGAACATAAAGCGTATTTGTGCATTATGATGGTATTTGTGTTGCCTTTAATTCAATTGATGTTGCATTGAAGTAAATCAATGTAATTCAGCAAAAATACTATAATTTAGAGTAAGAACCACCATTGAAAATAATTACAATTATTAAATACTACATTTTTAAATTCTTGTATGTTGGGCTGAAATGTCTGTGTTTTTGTCAAAATATAACAGCAGAAACTGAAATAAGAGTTGATTTGAAAGGTGCATGAGGGATATTTTAAATATATTGAGGACAAACATGGCAAATACTCGGGTCAAGTGACTTAATAACTTTGGCATCATCTCAACATCTTTATCTAAAAGTATCATGGCAGGATGCCTTAGAAAAGGAGGACTGACCTTGAGTTAATGTTCCTGTCTAGCTCGTTATTTTCATGGCAGTTACAGAAAATTGAGAGTCCAGCTGTGTTGGAAAATAGCAAGAAATGCAATTGCAGTTGGATTGCACTAGGTCATGTTCATGTGCAATGGACTGTTTTATAAAACATGTTATGGTTTTGATTCAGTTGGACATTCTGGTAGAATAAATGAGTTTGTCGTCGTCTAGCCGGCTGACGTGGTGTAAGGAAGCCCCGAGGTCCCTGTGCTTGTAGCATACTCCTGTGTTGTATAACGGTGTCTGCTTGGTTTCCTGAATAATGCAAGTCTCATGTCATGGCTCATCTGCTCTGGTTTCTTTGGTATTTTGAGCATTGGGACATCAGATGGGTGCAATTTTTAATGAATGCCGATTTGCAAAGCATAAAGACTTATGCTTTTACATGGCGTTGAAATTTGATCAAAAGTCACATATTTTGATATAGAGCCTATTTACCATGTTTTTTTACGTTTCAGGATTCAACTCGTCAAGTATTAAGTTATTCTCTGAAATATTTCACCCATAAATGAGCATTCTGTCATTGTTTACTCACCTTCATGTCGTTCCAAACCTGAATGACTTTCTTTGTTCTGTGGAACATAGAAGAAGATATTTTGAAGAATGTTGACCAGCAAACAGTTTGGGTTTCCATTGACTTCTATTGCATGGATGAAGAATACAATGAAAAAATGTCTTGTTTACCAACATTCTTCATGAAATTTGTTCTCGTCTACTACAAAGCACTTTGAAAAATGCATGTATTTTGACACTTGTGGCTCATTAACATGAAGGGTCTTCATTATTATGAATTGATTATTAAAATTTGACTCTTTGCATTCCCTGAGCATTTTATAAACGCAAGACACCACAGGCGAATAGAAATGGAAAATAAAATTGTCATATTACAGCAAGTTTTCTGAAGCGTTATATTTAAATATGCAAACAAGGCATTATATATTTGAATGTGCACTAATTTTAATAGATCTGAACATTGGATAAAGCCAGGTTCAAAATTCTTGTTTGGTTTTGCTGAAATGTTAAAGGTTTTTAAAGAGAGGATTTTGGATTTCTCTTTTTATCACTCCATAAATCAGAAAATACTGTCAACAGCCATACAATTTCACAATGTTTTTAGGAATTAGATGTTATATAGGTTAAATCAGAGTGAATGAACAAACCCGTCTATAAAAACCTTCAGAATATAGATGTGAATAAAACAATAAAAAATATTACTGACGAGGACAAACAAACTTTAAAGTGGCCATCGGATGCAAAAGTGTTTTTTTTTTGTTTTGTTTTTAAATCCCTATTATTAAAATCCCCTTTCTCAAATCAGGCTGTTCTGAGATTCCTGTCAGAATGATGTAGTTCTGTTCAGGCCCCTCCCACGATAGTTGATTGACAAGGCCGTCTTACCTTAGACCCGCCCTGAGTGAGCTGAGAGCTGTCCGCCATTGTGTCGACTCCGGTGCAGGGGAAGACAAGAACGTCTCCGATTAAGCGATTGAGGCGTTTTTGTATGTCTGAAATAACACATTATAAAAATATAAACATTATAAATTATTGGTTTATCACATTAAAAAAAGATAAACCAATATCTCAAATTGACCTGTGCATGAAAAATGTTTTTGCTTGCAGTGTCTTGCCTCAAAGGGACAATTCACCTAAAAATGAAAATTATAATCTTTTATTTTTTCTTCTTTTGAACATAAAAGATATTTTGAAAAGTTCATAACCAAACAGTTGATGGTCCCTATTGACTTCTTCCATAGTATGGAAAAAAATACTATAGAAGTCAATGGCAACTGTTTGGTTACCAACATTCTCCAAAAAAAAAAAAATTGTGTGTGTTCAGCATAAAGAAATTCATAGAGGTTGAACAACATAAGGTGGTGAATAAATGACACAATTCAAATGTTTGGGTGAACTAGCCATTCAATGTCAACATAATCACATTTGACCCCATTTTCCATGTTTTTTTTTTGTTTTTTTTACATTTTAGTATCCAACTTAGTATTTATTAATATTTGACTTAAAGCTGCAGTCCGTAACTTTTTTTGGTTAAAAATGATCCGAAATCAATATTTGAGAAATTACATAACCAGCCAGTGTTCAAAACTATCGCCTTACTTTAGCCCGATTCACAACGGTTATCTTATACTAATGTTTTCTGATTTGAGTGGTACAGGTAGGATTTCGTGGGAAATTCGAGCATGGCACTGCGTCGTTACATCACGTCTGTAAATATAAAGAAGTTGTCCCGGCTAGTAGGCTATCGCATGAGAGGATCCTGCAGGTGCCGGATCATTTATAGCCTTATCTCACAGCTGCTAGAATAGTTACATTTATCATTTTGTAATCCAGAAAGGATTATGTGTTTATGAAACACATGTGAATGAAATTAAATTATATTCCAAATGTGTTTCTGATTACAGATAACCAACATAGGATTACACAAGTTTTTGTATTTTAAATAGAACCAGTTTGAAGGAAGATTAATTTGCTTTTTGGATTAAAATAATTTCTTAATATGAAATTTGAATGGTATGACAATTAGATATTAGACTGTACAAAAATCTACACCCTAATACTATACTCATAGTCACGCAATGCTGATGTTGTTAACATTAATAATTTGAGAACAAAGTATAACAACGATAATACTTTGCACAGTTAGATGTGATATGAACTAACCGATCTTTAGATTTAATCACCATTGGTAGCGCGATTTATTGTAATACTACAATTGTAAGAGGTAAAAGTTACGGACCGCAGCTTTAAGCTTCATGAAGTTGTTCTCCTCAACTGTAAATCGCATGTAATTTGGCACTTGTGGCTCATTAACGTTAAAGCATCTTCACTCTCATTCAATTAAAATGTGACCGTTTACATTTCCAGAGCATTTTCTAAACGTTTAAGCTGACGTTCCTGTGTTTTTTAGGTTGCTGGAGCCCTTCTGAAGGAGGTGTGGATCAGTACCCATCTGTGCGGGCCCTGAGAGGGCGACCCGTCAGACGGGCATCGGGCGAGCGCGTTACATGCCAGCGTTTTTTCTTTTCTTTTATTTTGACTACCCCCTTTAGGTTGAATCCCATCTTCCCTGATACTCTTTCATTCATCAGAAAGAGTAGACGATATTTTCACCCTAGTGCGGCAGCCGGGCTGCTCCCCCACACACAGATGAATGAAGACCCCATTCGGGAAGAACGCGGCCCAGAGATCCAGAGCTGATGCAGGTTAGAGCGGCCCTTTGATTTCTGATGAGCCTTCTGAAGATCATCGTCTGAAATGTCTTTAATATTAACCATGTTTGCTGTGTCTGTGATTGAAGGGCATGCTGGTGTCTCTGCAAATATGATGAAGAAAAAGAATTCTCATAAGTAAGTTTTCTTTTAATTGTGTTTTAGGGCTGAATGTGCGAATCTTAATTATTATTTTACAAAATATTATGCTCATAATATAGCAATGAATTTATATTAATTTAATAATTTTATTTTCTTGTTTTAGTGTGTGGATTATATTATATTATTAATATTTAAAAAGAAAAAAGGCTGCAATCATAATAAATGCATTTATTATCATTTTTAGAGTTAAATATTAGGTACAGCTTTTTGTGTGTGTGTGTGTGTGTGTGTGTGTGTGTTTGTGTTTTAGGGCTGAATGTGTGAATATGAATTTAACTATAATATTATATTACATTATGCTAATATCATAAAATGTTTTTTTTCATATTGATCATAATAAATATAACACTTCTGAATATAATAATTACCATAGTCAAATTTTAAGATTGTGTTTTTTATTTGATTGTGAATTGAACAGAAATATAAATTAAATCGTTATGATATTAATATATTTTTAAATGTTTAGTTCATAATGATTGTAATAATATATTTTATAATAATTATCAGAGTTAAATATTAGGTAAATCGCTTTTTTGTTGTTGCCTGGGGTTTATGGCTGAATATACAGTCAAGGCCAAAAATATCGGCACCCTTGGTAAATATGATCAAAGAAGGCTGTGAAAATTCATCTGCATTGTTAATCTTTTTAATCTTTTATTTCAATTCACAAAAATGTACCGTTTCATTGGATAATAAGAATTTAAAATGGTGGGTAAATATTATTATGAAATAAATGTTTTTCTCTTAATACACATTGGCCACAATTAACAGCACCTTTTTATTCAATACTTTTTGAAACCTCCATTTGCCAGTTTAACAGCTCTAAATTTTCTCCTATAATGCCTGATGAGGTTAGAGAACACCTGACAAGAGATCAGAGACCATTCCTTCATCCAGAATCACTCCAGACCCTTCAGATTCACAGCTCCATGTTGGTTCTTCTCTTCAGTTCACCTCACTCATTTTCTACAGGGTTCAGGTCAGAGGACTGGAATGGCCAGCAGAAGCTTGGTTTTGTGCTCAGTGACCCATTTTTGTGTTGTTTTTGAGGTTTGTGTTTGGATTATTGTCCGGTTGGAAGATCCAAACATGGACCATTATAAGATTATAAGATTTCTAACAGAGTCAGTCAGTTGTTGATTTTTTATCTGTTGGTATTTGACAGAATCCATGATGCCATGCGTCTAAACAAGATGTCCAGGACCTCCAGCAGAAATATAGGCCCACAACATCAAAAATACAGCAGTATATTTCATTGTACACATGGGGTACTTTTTATCCCTGTGTTCATCAAACCCATCTTGAGTGTTTGCTGCTAAATATCTCATTTTTTAGTTTCATCTGACCATAGAAGCCAGTCCTATTTGAAGTTCCAGTCGTGTCCTTTTTTAAAGGTTTTCTGACCCCGAGACTCATCTATTTTCTGAAATTCTCCAGCTTTGATCTTTGGAGAGTCTTTAGCCACTCAAACTCTCCTTCTCACCGTGCATTAGGATGATATAGACACACGTCCTCTTCCAGGCAGTTTCGTAACATTTTCTGTTGATTGGAAATTCTTAATTATTGCCCTGATGCCCTGCTCTAGCTCTTTTCTTAAAGCCACTTCACTAATTTGTGAAGCTCAATTATCTTTTGCTGCACATCAGAAATATATTCTTTGGTTTTTCTCATTGTGATGGATGATTAAGGGAATTTGGGCTTTGTTTTCCCTCCTATTTATATTTCTGTGAAACAGGAAGCCATGGCTGGATAATTTCATGTTCATAATCACCCCCCCCGGAGTGCTCAAAATTGTGAAAATGAATGGGAAGATATTTTACAAGAATTTCTAGGGGTGCCAATAATTGTGTCCAACGTGTATTTGAGAAAAAACATGATTAGTATTCCCCCCCCATTTTAAATGCTTATACAATGAAAGGTTAGATTTTTGTGATTTCTTTTTTTTTTTTTTTTTTTTTATAAAAGATCAAAAGGATTAACAATGCAGATTAATTTTCACATTGTGTATTGGATTGAACACTTAAATATCAATTGTTATATATTCATTTTTAAAATGTCACTGATTGTAATATTAAATATTATGTTAATTTATTTGCTTGTTTTATATATACTATATTATCATTTTTTATATTTTTTTAAAATATTAACCTCAAATAGATTATACTAAATATAAAATTTATGAATTTAATTATTAATTTGTTGAATGTTAGTTAAAGCATAAAATTAAAGATTAAAGCTGAAGTGTGCAATCGTTTAGTCAGTTATTTTAAATGTTAAAATATTTTCTCTTTGTTTTGGACGAGATCTATACGACTATCCCAACCAATACCATATGGATCAAGTGTTATTTTTTGTTGTTGTTGTTGAAACGACGCCCTTCACCTTGAAACTGATTCAGAATTCAGCGTCTGGGGAATGTAAATGCTCTAATTTCTGAGCGACGTTAATGCTAATGTTTATGATCTGACAGGAAACACAAAAGCAGCGTAGGCCCCACCAAAGCAGTGGCTCAGCCGCGGAGGAACATCGTGGGCTGCCGGATCCAGCACATCTGGAAGGAGGGTAGCGTTGCGGCGTCGCAGTGGAAAGGCACTGTGTTAGACCAGGTGCCCGTCAACCCCTCGCTCTACCTGATCAAATACGATGGCTTCGACTGCGTCTACGGCCTGGAGCTGCATAAAGACGAGAGGGTGCAGGGACTCGAGGTCCTGCCAGACAGGCTCGGTACCTGCTTTACTTCATTCACTGACAGCAGACATACTGTAGAAAGAAGAGAGCAAACCAATTTAATCGAGCTGCATCGTTAGTGACTGTTAATGCAGCTGGCCTGCATTTTATTTTATATCTTAAAATGTATATGATGTTTAATAGGGAGCCAGTGCAGTGTTGACAGAACTGGGCTAATGTGGTCATACTTCCTGGTTCTAGTAAGAACTCTAGCTGCTGCATTAAGAACCAGCTGGAGTTTGTTTATTAAACGTGCAGAACAACCACCCAATAAAGCATTACAATAATCTAGCCTCGAGGTCATGAATGCATGAATTAATGTTTCTGCATTTAACATTGAGAGCATAGGTCGTAATTTAGATATATTTTTAAGATGGAAAAATGCAGTTTTACAAATGCAAGAAACATATTTTTCGAAGGAAAGATTGCTATCAAAAAGTACGCCTAGTGTGAATATTAATTTTATTATTATTGTATTTAATATTTTTTAAATGTTGCACTTATTGAATTAATTTAATTATAATTCTCAGAGTTAAATATTAGGTGAAGCGTAATTTTTCTGATTGTGTTTTAGGGCTGAATGTGTGAATATAAATTTTGAAATTGTATAAATATTTTTAAAATGTTGCACTCATTGCTCAATAAATATAACGTATGAATTTAAAAATATTTAGGTAATATTAGGTGAAGCATTTTTTTTTAGCTGAATGTGTGAATATTTAATTATTATATTAATTGTTTTTAAATATTGCATTCATTGCTCATAATAAACATTTAAGAATTTTATTATAATTTTCAGAAAGAAAATGAATAAATTTTTGTTTTGGGGCTAAAGGTGTGAATATTAATTAAACTGTTATATTTTATTAATATTTTTTTTAAATGTTGCACTCATGTAGCTCGTTAAATAAAATGGTGAAATATTAGCTGAAGCATATACTTTCTGTTTGTTTTAGGGCTGACTGTGTGAATATGAATTTAATTATATTAATATTTTTTTAAATATTCCACTCATATTGCCCATAACATTTATGAATTTAATAATTATATTTTTCAGAGTTATTATGAAATTATTAATATTATGTTAATATTTTTTTAAATGTTGTATTCCTATTGATCATAATAAATATTCTTAAACAAGCAAATAACAAAAATTCTTCAATTAGATTCTATTCTGATTGATCAAACAAACTCTTCTTAAAATGTTGTTGAATCTGTTCAGTTAAATACATTAAGGTGTTGAATTAAAGTCAAAGTGTAAACTGGATTCTCTCCAAATCAGCAATAAAGCTCAATAAATCTGAAGCATCTTTGATGGATCTGACCATGACTTATGTTCATGCACAGCTATAAATCAAGAGTGAATTATAGGACTCAGATTTCCACGCTGTGGATGTTTCTGGTCCTGCCACTCACACTCATGTTGTCCCGTGTGTTTTTCAGCCTCGACGCGCATCAGTGACGCTCACCTGGCCGACACCATGATCGGCAAAGCCGTGGAGCACATGTTCGAGACGGAGGACGGCACTAAGAACGAGTGGAGGGGAATGGTTCTGGCCCGGGCGCCCATCATGAACACGTGGTTCTACATCACGTACGAAAAAGACCCGGTGCTCTACATGTATCAGCTGCTCGACGACTATAAAGACGGAGATCTGAGGATCATGCCAGACTCCAGTGAGTGTCTTCAGTGCTCCTGTTGAAATAATGTGTTTAAAATGTGCTAACTGCTCTTTACATTTGACCTCTGTAGTGGGCTGTTAGTAGCAGTGATAGACCAATGTAGGTTTTCATTATTTTTATGCTCTTTTTGTCAGCAAGGATGCATTAAATGGATCAAAACGGACAGTATGTGTATATATATATATGTATGTATGTTAAGAATGGCTTCTACTTCAAATAAATGCTGTTCTTTTGAACTTTCTATTCATCAAAGAATCCTGAAAAATAAAATGTATCTCAGTTTCCACGAAAATATGAAGCAGCACAATGTTTTCAACATTGATAATAATCAGAAATGTTTCTTGAGCAGCAAATCAGCATATTAGCATGATTTCTGAAGGATCATGTGATGCTGAAGACTGGACTAATGAAGCTGAAAATTCAGATTTGCATCACTATTTTAAAATCTATTCACATAGAAAACTGTTAGTTGAAATTGTAATAATATTTCACAATGTTACAGTTTTGACTGTATTTTTGGTCAAATAAATTAATCCTTGATGAGCAGAAGAAACTTCTTTCAGAAATATAAAAAATCTTGCCACCCACAAACTTTCATATGCTTATTTTGTAGTAATATTGTAATTAACTAAATTTTGTAACTAACTATTTTTAATATTATGTATAGTATAATTATATATTATTATATAATATTTAATACTGTTGTGTGTGTATATATACATTAAAATATTATATATATATATACACTAAAATATTATATAAAGTTGTTATTGTACAATTAAATATTAATATTTATTTAGTGTATAATTTTATTTATTTATTATTACTATTATTATAGTTGCGACATTTTAATCTCATAATTTGGACCTTCTCAGAATTACACATTTATATCAGAATTATGAGTTTTTTATTTTTTTGACATTATGGAAGCTTGTTTCCACCAAGGAATGGTAATTTTAAAATTGTATTTGTATTTCTGAGTTTATATTTAGCAATTTTGTCTAGAATTGCAAGAAGAAAAAAAAGACAATTGTGAGATTAAAATCTCACAGCTACCATCCCTTGTCAGGAACAAGCCTTCATAACATTTAACAATTCAAAACTGAAATTATTAACTGACGAGGTTTTTGGTAGTTTTTTTAATTTATTTATTTATTAATTTTTTTTATAAATAAATGCAATTACATTCTACTATTTTTATTTTATTTATTTTCAGTGTGTTATGGGATGTGCAGTTAAATGAGTAGTTTTTATCATTCAAAGGGTCATTTCTATCTTTAATAATGATGGTTCTCGTGTGTTTCAGACGACTCGCCCCCGGCGGAGCGTGAGCCCGGAGAGGTGGTAGACAGCCTCGTGGGGAAGCAGGTGGAATACGCCAAAGAGGACGGCTCGAAACGAACTGGCATGGTTATCCATCAGGTGGAGGCCAAGCCCTCTGTCTACTTCATCAAGTTTGATGACGACTTTCACATTTATGTCTATGACCTGGTGAAAACATCGTAAGGCGCATCACGAGATGAGGAGAGGGGGAGGAGTTTCACAACCATGTGATCCACACAAACGTTTTTTGCCAAAAGTTCTCTCGGAACATTTCTCGTAACATCGTTTGGAAATGGAACGCTGGATATTTCGGTGGATTACCGCTAGTCAAGTGTCTCTTATCGTTGTAGGATGAACGGACATCACATCCCCCGACATACACGTAGCTTCATATTTCAGAGGTTCGTCTCGAGCATTTCCCATTCCTGTTGGTTGTTACAAAGATGTTCGTTGGGAAAATCTCATCTGGCCGTTCTGAGACGTTAAAGTGTTCATCTGTTGGACTGTTACAGCTCCGTCTTGGGTTAAAAATTCAAGCCAGCGGCGTGCGTCGATCCTGGGGAAACATTGAAAATTAAATGTGCGAGGCATTTATCCTTTCAGACGTGAGAAACGCAGCGGTCCGTGAAGAATGGGGAGCGTTCGGGACGCCCTAAACCTCGTAAAAGTGCCAGGAGGTGGAGGGCGGGAGAAAATGTCTGTAAATAAGACATATTTCTGTCCTTGACATCTTTGAGTCGGTTGCCAGATGTTTCTTGTTTTATCCCTCCGTCTTCTGGTTCCCGCCAGAATTGCGCACACGAGCTCTGCTGTCAATGAAACGTAGGCATTTGTGGCGTGGAACCCTACCGTTTTGTTTTAATGTATTTTGTTTTCTTCTTTTTTATATATATATATCTCATTACCATGAGTAAACGCTAATGCAGCTTTTGTTATTTCAAGCACTAAAGTTCGAGAGTTGTTTTGCTCCCCTGTTTGTTTTCAATTGCATTTCATATTTGGAACGTTGATTTAACATTGATCTAACATTGATATAACGTTTATTTCACTTAATTTACTTAATGGGCTTCTTAAAATGTACAAAATGCCCACTAATTGTATCATATTGCATAGTGTGGACATTTCCTCTTGGTGTAGATAAATGGTTTAGCACATGATTTTGACTCTTTGGCACTAAAAATTATACGGTTACCCAATGCCCCGAAGTATTTAGAGATGTTACACAATACTAATCACACAAAGTGTTTAATCCCGTAACGGTTAGAAAACGCTGATGCAATAACGAAGAAAGTATTCAGGAATTTCTTTGCACCCCGTGACTTTTGCGTTGTTTTTCTTTCATCAGCCTTGGGGAGATTTCTCTGTCGCTTTGCCTGTCTGCGAGCCTAAACGTCTGTGCCTCGATATTGACCTCACTGTTTTTTTTTTTTTAAACGTGTGTTTTGTCTGAAGGTTTGTGTGTTCCCATTAGACTTGTACGAAATGACCCGAAGGCCCCCTCCGAGGAATGTTACGTTGTTTGAAGAAGTCCTTGCAGATACATGTGTTTTGCATTATTTTGTGCTGCTTTCGGTTACGGCGTTCCTGTTTTCACACATGAAGCGTTTCTCTTGTTCTCAAGCCGCTGTCTACTGCATCGATGCACAACACTAGAAGGGTGACACCAAGAAATGCACAGGTCAGATTTCACTCCAAAATCAAATTAGACGACATATGATCGAAATAAAAAAGCTTTTCTTTCCAAGTCATTTAAGTACATTTTTCTTCAAATTGTCATTGCCTAATGCAAAAATACATGAGTGCAAAGCAACATGTAATACTGTAAACACCCTGTCCAGGCATTATAAATTATTTTAATTTTTTTTACTATTACCACAAAATATGCAAAGTATTTATATTTGAACTGTTAATTCTGTAAAAGAAAAGCTTTAAAAAAAAAAAAGATAGACGTTTAAGACACACACACACACATATGTGTGTATATGTAGATATATATAGATATAAATTAAAATCTTGATACACATTATATGCATATAACTTTTCTTATGATCTTGGGGTGAAATGTGAGCTAGACATTTCCCGATGCTTTTTTGAAACGCTTCACCCAGTAAAGTGCGTAAAGATATTCGTGATTCTCCATGTTTTGCCCTGGAAACCTTAATGCGGGCGACCCGCTCGGCCTACCAAATAAAGCAGCGGCCCAAACGCAGAGGTCAAGCTTCATCCCGGGACCGTTGATCTACTTTTCCTTTCCAAACAAGAGCTAGGTGACTTGCGAGGCGTCCCTCACCGCGGCCACATGAGCTCATCGTCGCTTGAGTCGTGTCTTATCCAGTGGACAACAGACGTGTCAATATGCAAATGGACCCCTCAGAAAGACATACTCATGGGATTGGCCTTTTACATGTACCTACTGTAGTATCGTACTGTGTTTTGATGTCAGGTCGACGTGGGAAATTTCAAAAAGAAAAAAAACGACAAAAACTAGACCGTTCTTTTTGCATGATATGAGTAGAGTTGTTATCGTATGTTAGTGTGATGCATGTGTACCTGTCTTTTTTATTTCGGCTATTCGTTCCCTAAATGAAAGTTTCCGTTTATTGTGTTGCTAATTGTGACGTTTCTGTTCTGGTTTTTGAATACATTTCTAAGTAAAAACAAAGGTTAAACTAAGTATTTTATTTTCTGCTTTGCTCTATAAGAACAAACGCACTGGTGTTGTGTGGCGTGCCAATCCAAGGCAAGGAACCAGTGTTAAAACAGCATTTGAGGGATCATATCCTTCTGACACAGTTCTGCTACAGGACAAACTTACTACGTTTCTATGAATAGTGCCATATTTAACGAAGAAACAGGCCTTACGCGACGAAATTGGGACATAATCACATATGTTGAGCGGGCTAATGTGTGCATGTATTGAATATCACATATCTAATTCAAGCGTGTAGATGTAGAATTAGAGCAAACGCACACTTTAAACTACTCTGAGAGAATTGAACATATGGTCCCTTTAAGATGCTGTTGCTCTTTAATTACTTTGTATAAAAAAGAGAAAAGATCGACAAAAATGCAGTGCAATTTGATGATTGTTGCAGATACATGTATAGTTAAAATTTCATGTTCTTTCACGTATAGGTAAATGGCTTCTATTGGACCGAATCAGTTTTTTTTTTTTTTTTTTTTTTAACATGTAGATAGTTCATTTTGTTTTCATTTAAGTATAAACACATTTTAAAACCTGTTACTTAATTCATTAAGTAATTTTTATAATTATTATGTAAGTCTATCCTTATAAGATTAAAAAAGTTCATGTGAATGTGTGTGTGTGGGAATCTTTATCTGAATGACTGCCTCTTTATGCCCTTTTAATGTTTTGAAAAATCATAAGTATTCAAGCTAAATTAAATGAATTGAACGTTTTTCTTATTTTGTATTTTTATTTAAAAAGTAAAATTTAAATTGGGATTTGCGCCTCAAAATTTGTAAATGTAAAGTCTCTAAATTATATTATCCTTACGATAATTTATTGGAAAATGCAAGCTCAATTTAAATGGTTAAAGAAACGTTTGGACACTCAGAATTATTGGCTAATATTTATAATTAACGTTACCTTAGATTATGGTTAATAATTGGTGAATCCGGGCATCTTCACTTTAGTTTATGTTGCTACTTTAAATCATGTTAATTAGAACTTTTTAGAATTGATAACTTTTTTTCAATAATAAGGAATTCGTTCCACTTATGAATGATGGCAACCGCGCTCAAAATCTTGATTGGTTGACTCAGCTGTCCATCACACTGAGCAGACGAATCATATGACGGCGTACCCTTATCTAATGAATATTAATTATGTAGCTTTTACGTTGCTCGGCAACCTTCCCTGAGCGTCTACCACTTACCTCATTTATATTCATGAGCTAAACCATCTGACCAGCGTCTGCATTCCAACGCCGCTGTCAGCAAATCAGTAGTCGAACGTCCCGGGTGCGTCATTAATATTCATGAGCCTAACTCTTTGTAAATACGAGCAACGCTGTCAAATGACTCGCTAGAGTGCGCAGTGAACATTGAGTAGAGGTGTTTTCCACACTTTACGAGACTTGAACAGTAAGTCAGGCGCTTTATCCAGGTGGACAGTAACTCCTGAGCGATGGTCGAGGTGTTTGCAGGCCGAACTCTGGTGAATAAAGAAGGAGATCTGGTGGATCCAGAGGAAGCGCTCAGGAATAAAGTGGTCGGTCTGTATTTCTCCGCCGGATGGTGTCCGCCGTGTCGAGACTTCACCCCGCTGCTGTGTGATTTCTACACCGAGCTGGTGGAGGAGAGCGAGCCTCCTGCCCAGTTTGAGATCGTCTTCATGTCCTCGGATAAATCCACAGAAGACATGGTGGAGTATTATCATGACATGCACGGGGACTGGCTGGCTCTGCCCTGGACGGATCCCTATAAACAGTGAGTTGCATTGCGTTTGAATTCATGCAAGAGTTATTATGTCTCTGCCACAGTAACCTTTCATTACAGCTTTCAGTCTGTCCCTGATAAGAGGTTTAATACACACACACAGAGAGAGATAGAGAGTTGAAGGATTATGTTATAAATAGACAGTCTGTGTAGTTTCTCTGCACGTGTGTGATATTTTATTGCATTAATCAGGTTATGGGAATATCAGGGAATTTTAAAAATGTGATTTTCAAGCCTGAAAAAGTCATTGCTTAAAGTCTATTTAATAAATTAATGTAGCATATAAAATAAATAGCTGTAATTATGCTCAAGTCTAAAATGTTATTTATTTTTCTGTGAAATTTTGTAATTACAAAATTTAATCCGAGCTAATTAAGTGTTGAACTTCATCTACATGTTGGCTAAATCTTCTATAATTATTTTAAATGCAGTTTTTATGATTTCATGTTAAATTGAAACACTGCAAAGTAGATCAATCTACCCATCTATAGATAAATATATAAAAAATGCTATTATTACTTCATATTGACATATCAGTAAATATAAATAAAATATATATATATTTTAATTATTCTATTTTCTATGTAAATATAATGGAAAACAACTATTTGTAGGCTTTTTTGCATTTGCATTATATATTTTAAATTGACAACAATATCTGTTTGGTCAAAATTATGGTTAGTTTGATTTCCTTTTTTTTGTATTTAGATTTGTACTGTATTTTTAAATTTAAAATATATATAAATTGCAAATATTACTATATATTTGTGTTTACCGATATAAATAAACATGTCATTATTCTATTTATTTTTGGAAAAACAGCATAGAAACCTTAAATCATGATTTTGAGTGTATGTATGCTAATATATTATGTAACAATTGCAATTTATTGCTATATATTGTAATATCAGTCAATATAAATAAGTTATTGTATTGTTAATAATTTTGAAAAACAGCATGGATAACAAGGCTTTATTAATTTTAACTAGAATTTCTTTTTAGATGGTTTTGTACTGTATTTTACTTTATTGATTGCATTACACATCTTAAATCAGCAGCTATTTACCATTTAGTTTTATTGCATTATACCTTTTAAAATGGCAACGTCTGTTTGGTCAAAATTGTTGATTTGAAATATCACATTTAAAGCTGTTTCAGAAAATGTTATATTGTTGTATGGAAACTAGCTACGAAGCATAACTCTGTGTTGTCAGTTGTGTGATTTGACGTGTTTTTTTTGCTGTTTTTCCAGCGAACTGAAGAAGAGATACAACATCACAGCCTTACCAAAGCTGGTCATCGTGAAGGAGAATGGTCAGGTGATCACAGACAAAGGCCGAAAGCAGATCCGGGACCAGGGTCTGGCGTGTTTCCGGAGCTGGCTGGAGGTGGCCGAGATCTTCCAGAACTTTAAAGGCTGAGAATCACGTGGAGCTTCCAGTGAATTCACAAGGGCTGCTGAAACCAACAATTTACCTGCAGAAAAGAGCCAGAACATTCTTATGCAATTGTGTGCAAGAGCTTTAAACGTGTCTTTTCAGGTCAACAACCCACTCAACTAGTCAAAAGTTACTTAATGCAGTTTTACTATTATTTTGAAATAATGTGGTAGTGAGCAGATGTGTCAAGACTGGTGGGGTCTTTAAAGGAATAGTTCACCAAGGGGAAAAAAAAAAAAACTGAACATTTACACAACCTCAAGCCATCCAAGATGTAGATGAGTTTGTTTCTTCGTCAGATTTGGAGAAATGTAGCTAAGCTTTCCATCACTTGCTCAGCAATGGATCCTCTGCAGTGAATGGGTGCCGTCAGAATGAGTCCAAACAGTTGATTAAAAACATCACAATAATCCACACCACTCCAGTCCATCAGTTAACATCTTGAGAAGCCAAAAGCTGTGTGTTTGTAAGAAACAAATCCATCATTAAGACCCTTTTAACTTCAAGCCATTGCTTTTGGCTAAAATAAGAGTCCATAACCCATAATAACGCTTCCTCCTTTTTCACTGGAGGAAGGTTTTAGGTATTTTAGGTTAAAATGTCTTCATGATGGATCACAAGATGTTAACTGATGGACTGGAGTGGTGTGGACTATTGTGATGTTTTTATCAGCTGTTTGGACTCTGACGGCACCCATTCACTGCAGAGGATCCATTGGTGAGCAAGTGATGGAATGCTTAATTTCTCCAAATCTGATGAAGAAACAAACTCATTTATATCTTGGATGGCCTGAGTGTGATGATATTATCAGCTAATTTTCATGTTTTCAGAATGCTTTTGCTACTTATTTTTTGGTACTGCTGCTTTTATAAGAATCTATTTCTTTATATACATATGTTCTCGTTGATATATGAATCTATGCATATTCTCTGATGTTACTTGAAGAATAGTAGATGTTTACTGGTTTTGTTATGGTACATCTAAATGCTTCCTATTCCTCTGTGTCTCATTAAAACTCACAGATTGTCCTTCGAGAGTGTTTTTTCCACAGCACTCAGTTCCCCTTCCATATCTGTTTTGCTTTCAGTTGCAAAACACACGCTGAACCCATTCCTTCAGTATGTCAACACCGATCCGACTAATGAGGGAATATTGTGCGGATAAATGAGCTGTGGGATTATGATTGCTCACATCTCAATTATACCTGACTAAGCAAAGAGTTTGAATTAAGATACGACATTAAGATGACAATATATGCTATTTCAGGTAATAAAGCTATTAATATAGTGAATAATAATAAATTATAGGCTACCTGTGTTTTAGAACATGCACCCCATTAAAAATGTATTTTATTAAAGTAATTTAATTGTATTTTACTTTTTTTACACTGTAGAACTCTAAATATTCTAAATACTCACTTCTATAAATAAGTTTCTATTGGAATAATTTTTTAATGCAGTGTTTAACTGTTTAACAAGGGTGTAGGTTTGATTTTGACAGCAGACAATCCACCCCCCTCCCCCTTAAATGTGAAGAGAAGAATGTCATTCACTTGCTTGGCAATGCTGTAAGTGAGTTTTCTCTCGGTTTTAAATAGGTTTTCTTTAGTTTGTTTGGCTACATCTCTATATTCATCCTATGTATGATTTATTACATTTTTTGTTGACCTGGCAACACATCCCTTACGAAAAAACATAGTTAAACCATGGTAACTGCAAATTAACCATGGTTTTGCTGCACTAACTGTAGATTTACCATGGTATTTGAAGTAAAACTAGTTATACATAATCAATACGCCAAAAAAACATGGTTACTACACCTTTACCATATTACAACCATGGTTAATTTTCTTAAGGGATTTGAATGAGAATACTTTCTTTTCTCTTTGTTTTGTTTTTATATACTGCCTTAATCTCTACTGATTGGTTTCATCACTCTGTCTCCTCTCTAAAGTAAGATGGTGTGTGGTGGGCATTATGGCGCACTATGGCTGCCGTCGCATCATCCAGGTGGATGCTGCACACTGGTGATGGATGAGGAGATAACCCCTCACAATGTAAAGCGATTTGAGTGCATAGAAAAGCGCTATATAAATGTAATGAATTATTATTATTATTAATGGTTTGATGTTTTGTACTGTTTAATAAGAAAGAAAGAAAGTGAATGGCGATCCACACTCTGAAGTTCTGATCTGATTCAAATGATTTGCGGTATGCGCTCTGAAATTCCTATTTTAATCAAATTATTAGCGATATGCACTCCGAAGTTCCGATCTGAATCAAATGATTTGCGATACACGCTCCGAAGTTCTTATTTTAATCAAATTATTAGCGATTTGCACTCCGAAATTCCGATCTGAATCAAATGATTAGCGATACGTGCTCCGAAGTTCCGATCTGAATCAAATTATTCGCGATACGCACTCCGAAGTTCCTTCCTATCTGAATCAAATTATTTGCAATAGGTGCTCCGAATTTCCGATCTGAATTAAATGATTTGCGATATGCGTTCCGAAGTTCCGATCTGAATCAAATGATTTGCGATACGCGCTTGGAAGTACTGATCTGAATAATGTCTAACCAACCTGCTCCGAAGTTCCAATCTGAATCAAATGATTTGCGATACGCGCTCCGAAGTTCCGATCTGAATCAAATGATTAGCGATACCTGCTCCGAAGTTCCGATCTGAATCAAATTATTCACGATATGTGCTCCGAAGTTCCGATCTGAATCAAATGATTTGCGATCTGCACTCTGAAGTCCTGATGTGAATAATGTCTAACAAACCTGCTCCGAAGTTCCGATCTGAATCAAATGATTTGCGATAGGGTTTCCGAAGTTCCTATTTGAATAAAATTATTTGCGATCTGCACTCTGAAGTCCTGATGTGAATAATGTCTAACGAACCTGCTCCGAAGTTCCGATCTGAATCAAATGATTAGCGATACGCGCTCTGAAGTTCCGATCTGAATTCAATTATTTGCGATACGCGCTCCAAAGTTCCAATCTGAATCAAAATATTCACAATACGCACTCTGAAGTCCCAATCTTGATAATGTTGATAATGATAATGTCTTACAAACCCGCTCCTAAGTCCTGATCTGAATCAAATGATTTGCGATATGCGATCCGATTGGTGAATCATTTTGCTAAGCAATGGTGTATAACGGAGTTTCGAAAAGCTCTGTTTCACCCATCACTCTGTTTTTTTTTTATCATTACTAGTGATGTTGAAATTCGAAAATGAATGGCTCTTCTAAACTGTTTTTTAATAGTGAATCGAATTAAAATTTGAAACTGGATTGAAATTACTTAAAAATGACTCACTCAATTGAATCTGTTTGTCTGTTTCGCCACTTTTCGCTCCTTCAACCATGTTTAAACAAGTTTTATGAGATTAATTGAAATAAGCAAAAAAAAAAGTTTTTCCAAATACAATATGCATATTTCCAAGGCTCGAATTGAGGATGGGATCCCCCTTGTTAAAAAAAAAAAAAAAGACCAAAAGCATCTCCTCTGTAAAATCTCCCTTACCATTCCCTTTAGATTAGTATGCTATGTATTATGTAGGCCTAAAACTCGTCCTACAAATGAAATATTAATATTCTCTACAAATAATAATTTACAAACTAAATAACAGCGATTGGCCAATCAGAACTCAATATTAAGGGGCTGCGCACAAGCTCACACCAGTTTTCATAATTTTCTCGCAAAATGGATCAAGCGCAACATTAAAGTTTTAACTATTAAATAATTCAAAACTATTATTATTAAAATACAAATTTTAAAACAATATGTAAACATTTACATTCTTGAATAAATTATTATTTATCAAAATTAACAAATTTTAATGCAATATTTAAATTTAAAATAATCATTAATATTTATCAGAATATTATATCTGTCTTTTATTCTGATCTTCTGTCGTTTGTCCTTTTAACATGATTACAATTATTGTTCAAATAATTTATTGTTTATCAGAATTAATACATATTTTAATGCAATGTTTAAAATATTATTAAAATCGTTGTTTAATATTCATCACAATTAATCTTTTGCTGTTTGTCCTGTGAACATTAATATTTAAATAATTTAAAATATTAAAATAATAATTTAATATTTGTCAGACTGAATGTTTTGTTGTTTGTCCAATGAATGTTAAGCTTAACATTCAAGTCCGTTGGACTTTCTTTATTTGAGTTAATTGGGTCTGCCGGAGAAACAGGACAAATGAGACCTTGCTTGCCATTCATTTCAATAAAATATAAAATGTTTTCAAATTAAATATGTTTATTGTATCACAAACTTCACCTACTGCCTCATCCCTCGGGCCCCAAATGAATCATTTCTCAGTTTTATGTGCAATCATGAACAGGTTTCTGGGAGAGTAGTTGGATTATTTCAGTTCGAAACTGTGCAACGAGACCATAAGAGGAATCATCGACAGGTTTTATGGCAGAAACTGTCCTCTATGTGAGAGAAACACACCCTGATCATAAAAACTGAGTTGATAAGAGGTTCTAAAGGGTTAGGGTAGCCTGACTCGAGCTGAGCTAGTCGAAGAACGAGCAGAACGAGCAGCTGCTGGAGCTTCACTGGACCAAACCCAGTCAAATCTGAAGAATCCCACCATGAGAAAATCGACACTGTATGTTTTTCTGGCGCTTCTAGGGTTCGGAGGCATTTCTGCTTCATCAGTGGGTGAGTTCTGACAAAACCTGTGATTTCTGGAGTTATTGTACATGCTTGCTTTACAGGAAGTGTCTGGATTAAAAGTGTTGATAATATTGATAATTCTAATAGACATCTCTGTTGCCTTTAACAATTTATTCACTGCAATTCAAAGGTTTGGACACACATTCATTCTTAATTATGGCAGAAAAATAGCAAGAGAACTACAATTTACTGTAAAGTAATGCATTTGATCTATTTGCAAATAATTTTATTTTAATAAAAATGATCGTTCTAGGATAACCTATAAACACACTTGTCAAAGCCACACGTTTTATCATAATCTGTGTTTGAGGTTAATATGTGAACTTACTGAAAGGTCATCAGGGAAGTGAAACCAAGTTCATTAAATTTATTCACAATGTGCACACATTTATTTTTAATCTTATGCCTAATGTGCTGCAAATGGCTCTGATTGAGCTGTTTGCATCTTACTTTTAAATGTTTCTTTTTAACTATTGTTTTTAATATTGAAATATTGTAATTATAAAAATATTTTTAAAAAATAAAATCTACTTTATTGTCAAGCACACAACAAATTATTACAATAATAATATTTTTTATGAAATAAAATCAACCTTATTGTTGAACAGAACAAATATTTAAATTATTAATAAAATAAAATAAAAAATTATTTAAAAAAATAAAATAAACTTTAATGTCAAATACAGAACAAATAATTCAATATTTAAATTGTTATTAAATACAAATGTATTTAAAAAATTTAAATAAACTTTTCTATCAACTGCAACATTTAAAAAATATATATTTGATAAATTATTATTAAAATAATTTATGCAGAAGCCTTTAGAAATGAAAAACATTTTCGGTGTGTCCAAATGCTTGACGAAGTTAATGAGATAATAATGAGTCATTTGACTTTTTCAGGCCCACGGTGCACAGAGTCCAGTGATGAAGGAAAAGGAAAGGCAAAGCTGTTGAAATATTTCTATGATCCGCAGTTACAGCACTGCGTCCCGTTCTTCTATAAAGGCGAAGGTGGCAACAGCAACCGCTTCGATAGCGATAGAGACTGTGTGAAAGCATGTTCACCCAAAGCAGAAGAAATCTACCCGGATGAGGGTAAATTAACTAGTAAATACTGTATTTGTTGATTTGACATAAGTGATTGATGTTTCATGCTTTTTCCTTCGTGTCCCTCAGATAATGTCTGTTCTCTGGCAAAGAACGTAGGCGCCTGTTTTGCCATCATTCCCAAGTATTATTACAACAATGAAGAGAAGATGTGCCGCATGTTCTTATATGGAGGCTGCCAAGGAAATGGCAACCGTTTTGATTCTCGGGAGGATTGTCAGAAAATGTGTCTCGGTCAGTTCAGGTCTCGTTTCGCCATTTTTAATCAGTATAATGTAAATAACATGCAACTAAACAGTTGAGATTTCCACTCAACTCAGGAAAAAAGGTACAATGGTGTCACTGTTGCGGTGCAAAAGCTAAAAGGTACACCTAATTTCCCCCACACACTCTTAAAAATAAAGGTGCTTAAAAGGTTCTTCACCGATGCCATATAACCATTCAGTCAAAGGTCTTTAAAGAACCATCTCTTTATCTTTTTATAGTCTAAAGAACCTTCTTTCGGCACCTTTTGTGAAACAGAAAGGTTCTGCAGATGTTAAAAGTTCTTTATGGAACATTTAGACAAAAAAGGTTCTTCCATCGTGAAGCACCTTTATTTTTAAGAGTGTATTAGTACTTTAAAAGTACATATTAGTACATAAAATGTACAAAAAGAATGTACCAAAAGTGTATATTTTGAAAGAGTAATGGCCCAGTGACGTTTTTTTCTGACAGTGCACATGGGTTAATAATCAAACCATCAGTTTCACTGGAAGTTAGTTGTTAGTGTCTTTACAACAGTTTAAACTTCGGAAATATAAAGAGGAGAAGACTGATGCTGAAAATTCAGGAATACATTGTATTTTAGAATATATTCACATAGGAAACAACTATTTTAAATGGTAGAAATTTAAGATGATTTGTTTGCATAATTTCCTAAAATGTTGAGATGGTCCTCACTACAGAACACAAGATCCAGGGGGTGTGGTTGGATCTAGATCCAACTCCTCCCACCTTACATATACCTAAACCTACCTGTCCCCACCCCCTGATCCCTAAGCCCACCCATCCCCAACCCTAAACCTACCCACCTACCCCTGGATCTTTGTTCTGCAGTGAGGGGCTACTGAAAATGTTCAGCAGCTTGTTCAGTGTGTGTTCGTGTATTGTCCACTAGAGGCCAGTCTGTTCTGACTGTGTGAATGCATTTTTACAGCACAGTCTGGACGCCTTTTGGGAGCTGCAGACCTGCCAAACCCTGATGAGAAGACTGTTAATGCAGGTAAACTCACTAACTATTTATATTTTCATATCTTAATTGTTGCTACTGTTGTGGTTTGGCCTAAAAGCTTAGCTGATGCTTGAGCTGCACGTTTCATCGTTCATTGCATCCGTGCATTAAAAAGCCATTATTCAAGAGTCCATATAAACATGTTTTTATAATGCCTTTTTCCTCTCTCAGGGCTGATTGTGGGTGTTTTGGGTGGGATTGTGTTCGCTGGTGCTCTCATTTCTGCGATTGTGGTGATTGTGCTCCAAAAGTAAGTATCAAGTGATGAAATTTTGACAGCAAAATGCCCATATGCAGTCATATTCCCCTGTTAAAACTTTATCTTTTTTGAGAAAGTATGTAAAATGTTTCTTTTCATTCATAGGAAAAGCAAGAAAGCAGAACGAAAGCCA
This sequence comes from Barbus barbus, assembly GCF_936440315.1. Taxonomy (NCBI): domain Eukaryota; kingdom Metazoa; phylum Chordata; class Actinopteri; order Cypriniformes; family Cyprinidae; genus Barbus; species Barbus barbus. Next base: position 21,367,548 of record NC_136723.1, read on the forward strand.
GTGCCGACATCTGATATCGAAATGAAATAGATGTTTGTTCACTACATTTGTCTGTACATATGTCATTAGTGCTTTTGTACCGTTGATACAGGTTCTGTCTGAACAGTAATGGAACAGTTGGGTCCAAATAGTGACTGTGATAATGTTTTGTTTGAATAGAAAGGTTCAACAATGTAAAGCAGTTAAATTCTATAAGCAATCTTGTTTTATATATGATGGCAAATATCTGATGTTTGAGTTTCACAGATGTACCTGATCAAATGTACTGTACTTATTAAGATGATGTAACAAATAAATCATAACTTTTCTGTGTTTTATATTGTTTTTTTAACAAGAGATTGTATTAATACAATAAATCAAGACCAAAAATAATAAAGCCCAAAAAAATGACTGTTATTGTTTGTTTGTTTTTTAACAAAAACCCATTTTCCACAAATTGATATGATTCTTTAGGGTCATAATGAAAAGCCTACAACAATATATAAAATTTCTCAATGTTAGTGTAAAAAACACCTTCTTTACTCAAAATCAGCTCTGTTTTCATAAAGCCATTTTTTAGTCCATGTCCCTTTAAATGCTCAGGACTCTGCTGACCCCGCCCCTCTCTTCCCTGGGGTGACAAGCAGTACTGTTTACTTTAGCCACGAAACTGGCTAACTAGCACATATTAAGAAAGGTGATTTGCAAAGATTCATTAAAAAAAAAAAACGTTTTACTCACTTCTTCTGTAGATGAAGCTGGGTCACGAATGATTCGCACTAACATAGATGCATTTAGGTAGATCGGGATCGGTTCATTCACTTCAAAGCAAAAGTAACGTTAATCCTCTGCGTCTTCAGCGGCTCAGATGTCAGGAGTAAATGACGACTGCTATGTTCATTATTACTTCCAACAACTAAACGCCTCGGAGACGTTCTTGTCTTCCCCTGAACCGGAGTCGACACAATAGGCCTTTATCACACTTCAGCGTTCGAAAAGCGGAAGATTCAAATAGTAGCATAAAAGAACTTCCGCTGCAGCCTCTATCAACAGCTGTGCCCATAGCATGGCATCGTTGTGGATTATTTATGTAGAATTCATCACATACACATCTTCTAAAGACACTAATCTCAGTTTACAACAATTAATAGAGTATTATGAAATGAAGGAATATGTTGTCACGATGCATATTTCGTGACTTAAACAGGAGCTTACTGGCGTACTGTCGGTTCATTCCAAATGGGATATCGCCCTCCGAAGGGCACTTCGGAGTGAAAACAATCATGGCCGCCATATTGAAGGGTCGTTCCAAACTGAAGTGCTCAAAACTAGCCACTTCAAAGGGCCCTTCGGAATGAAGGATTTCGAAGGATACAACTGATGGACACTTCGGGCTCCCATGATCCTTTGCGCAGATTCTTTGCATGATGATGGCGCCTCCGTGTGGCCACGGGATGATGACGCAGAAGGGCACTTCAAGAAACAGTTTTTTAGTCCCCTACACCCTTCAAAGCTCTCACTCAGGAGGGTAAACCCTTTGAAGGGATTAGGGCATAGTGATGAACCCTTCCGAATGGAACGCAGGGTCAATGTGTATAGGCAATTTTTCACAGTCTAAACACCTTATTTCACTACAGAACAGCGTGAAAACCATATCACATTAATAAGCATTAGAATTAGCCAAAGCTCAAAACATTAATTATGACTAAAGGCTGTAGGAGGATTAAATGAAAGGTTTAGGGCAAACTTGTTGTATTAAACATAATGCTCACATTTTTTCACACGCTGACTCTATATTGAAATCCTCTATAATTGCATCAAATTGAAGTTGTTCAAATAAAGAAATATTTCCAGCACATAGACGATAATTAAAAATAAGTTTGATCATCTTAATGGAGTTATTCTCCGTGATTGCATGCAACGATTGAATATCATTATACTGTGAACAAGAGCGGGATAAATATAATTAAAAAATAAACAAAATTATATTAAAAATTAAATTAAATCAGTCCGAGTATTCCTCTGGCAGTAACTTGAGCTGGGTGCTCTTCATTAGTCTGACTGGCAGCGCTGACAGTCGCGTCGCTCAGATAGGCTTATGTTACACATTAAAATGAAGGATGGTATGATACATGGTATGGAATCAGTATAAATACGCAGTTTTAACAATTAGTTTATAGCGTCAATGTTCAACTAAACTAAATTAGTTTAATTTTGTCTGTCCATTGACAATAAAGCAAGCAGAAATTCCTTTACGCTACTAATCGGAGCCAGATGTGATGGCACGCGGACTGTGATAAAAGCCTATGGCGGACGGATGACAGCTCACTCAGGGCGGGTCTAAGATAAGACGGCCTTGTCAATCAACTCTCGTGGGAGGGGTCTGTACAGAACTACATCATTCTGACAGGAATCTCAGAACAGCCTGATTTGAGGAGATGTTAAAATAGGGATTTAAAAAAAAACACTGGGTGGATTTTTATCATTATAGGATGGATGTGTACACACACTTCCAACACACATTTATGTTCAAATGACTTGTAAAGTGAATTTTGCATCCGATGACCCCTTTAAGTTTGTCATCTTTTTCATCTTTTTCATATTTTGTATAATTCCAGATTTATTTCAATTGCTGAAAATATTTTTAATAGTTTAGATTTTAGAACTACAGGAATAAGAGGATTTTCTTTTCCTCATAAAAAGCTATCATACAGCTTCGTAAGACATGGAATATAGCACTTTAAAGGTGGGGTATGTCATTTTTCAAAAACACTTTAGAAAACTGAGTCGGGGCCGAGTATCAAAACAAACTTGTAGCCAATCAGCAGTAAGGGGCGTGTCTACTCATGATATGGAGGAGAGAGCATTCAGTGCACAGGACGGGCATTAGCCGAGCATCCAGTGTAGACAGCATCACTGATTATAATGACTTCTATAGTATTTTGTCGTGCCGCTCGCGTCCGTTGTAGACACGGTGTAACAATGGTTTTGCTTTGTTTCACAGAACTAATCGTTGCCTGGGTTGTGTACGTATGTGTGGGGCAGAGCTATCAAAATAGGGGCGAGACCCTTTTGGGGGTAGGGGTGTGTGTTTGTTTTGGTGATTTCAAATATCAACACTGGCTACCAGAAATTACTTACCCCACCTTTAATATATGAGCTACTATTTTAAAGGTGCTTTTTGTACCTTTCGGAGATCAACATCCCCAGTCCCCATCCACTTTCATTGAATGGAAATGAGCAGCATTAGCATTCTGCTAAGTATCTCCATTTGTGTTAAAATAAAGTCGTACAGCTTTGTAATGTGACCCTGGACCACAAAACCAGTCTTAAGTTGTATATTTATATTTATAGCAATAATATGCAAAAAATACATTGTATGGGTCAAAATGATAGATTTTTCTTTTATACCAAAAATCATTAGGATATTAAGTAAAGATCATGTTCCATGAAGATATTTTGTAAATTTTCTACCGTAAATATATCAAAACATAATTTTTGGACAACTGTAAAGGCGATTTTCTCAATATTTAGATTTTTTGCAGCCTCAGATTCCAGATTTACAAATAGTTGTATCTCAGCCAGATATTGTCCTATCATAACAAACCATACTTCAATGGAAAGCTTATTTATTGTGATGTATACATCTTATGACTGGTTTTGTGGTCCAGGTTCACATATAAGTGATTAAACGGTGACAGAATTAGAATTTTTGCATTGCAATATTATCAAGAGAAATAGAGAGAGAGAAAAAAATAATAATTATAAATAAATAAATAAAAAACAACCCCTCACTTTACATCACCAGTTAAATATTATTTCCCCATCCTCACAAAGAGACAGCAAAACATCATTTACACACCATTTGAACTCAAAATCATGCAAATTGTCAGTCATTTGAGAGAATCTATATTCCACTCTTATCCTGAACTCCATCAAGGCAGTGAAATATCGAAGGACATTTATATTTTGCCCTTCAGCAGCCAATCTACGAGACTTCCAAATGACAGAGAGAGAGAGAGAGAGAGAGAGAGAGAGAGAGACACTCAAGTAACGGAGAGAGAGAGAGAGAGAGAGAGAGAGAGAGAGAGAGAGAGAGAGAGAGAGAGAGAGAGAGAGAGAGAGAGAGACACTCAAGTAGCGGAGAGAGAGAGAGAGAGAGAGAGAACTGAGTCAGCCGCTTCGTGGACGCGACAGAGCGTGGATATAAACACTAGCTGTTGTTTTGTGATTCGAGACAGTAAGATTTTATGGTTTTAAGTTCACGAACAACATTAGAGACGAAGAATGGAGGAAAAACTGCCTGAAGATCTGGCGAATCTCTCCGAGCTGGACGAGAAAAGTCTGCTGGAGGTTTTGACTGGACGCTTTACACAGAACCTCATCTATGTGAGTAACATAAACCCTGTAAAATGACCTAAACTTACCACACATCAGTGAAAGTCCTGAAGATAACCAGCTGTGTTTTCTGGAGATGATAAAACAACGAGCTCTTGTTCTCTGGGGCAGTTGTTATTCACTGACTGTATGGAAATAGCCTACTGCTTTATATCACTGAGATATGACTAAATGAGTTTTTATATATTTACAGACCTATATAGGACACATCTTGGTGGCTATTAACCCATTTAAATATCTTTCAATCTATGAAAAAGAGGTAAGAATGTGTTTCTTTGGCTATAAAGAAGATTTGTGAGCAGAAAACATAAACTGATTTATCTTGTGCAGGTATCTGAGCGGTATAAGTGCCATGAGAAGAAGTCTTTGCCCCCTCATATATTTGCTGTGGCGGACCGGGCGTATCAGTCCATGCTGGGACGTCTGGCCACGGGACCCAAGAACCAGTGTATCGTGATCAGGTTTGTGTTACAATCAAATGACTTCACCAGAACCAGTGGTTTCTCCAGGAGAGTGCGTCTGAGGGGTATTTAGAAACTCTAGAATGATGGTCATATGTGTCAGACTCTTCTTCTTGTCCGGTCATGTTTGTTTTTTCCAGTGAGACACTTAGAGACAAGAGGAGCATACCCTCACATTTTTTGACACATCAGATAAAAGTCCTCGTGTCTGTTTCATTGAAAAACACTTTATTGACATACTGTTATTTATGGAAACCTTGTTTCTGCCACAAGGATTAAAAAATAAAATAATTGCGTTATTTTTAAGTCACAATTTTTTTGCAATGGTGAATTCATATCTCATTGTCTATTGTGCAATTACTTGTTATATACTTAGAGTTAAATTTTCACCAGAAATGTTAAAATATTAAAATATTATTATAATAATGTAAAATCTATCATGATTAATGGAATTATATTGTATTCAGAATTTATATCTCACTATTCTTACTTGTATATCTCACAATTCTGAGGTTTTTTTCTCAGAATTGTGAGATAAAAACTCAGAATTACGAGAAAAAAGTCTGAATTGTGAAAAGTCACTTCTTTTTTTTAATCCCTTGGCGAAAGACAGCTTTCATAGTGGTATAAACTCGGGTTTTTAATCCCTAATCTGAGATCAAATTTGAGACTCCTTGAATTTTTAGGCACAGACGTTCAACCTTTTCTGATCTGAGTTGATCTTTTCCAATTATTCAGATGTTAGGTTTACATTCAAGAGTTAATCAAAATTGGTCTGTTCAAGTATATATCTGTTAAAACTTTCAAACCGTCAGACTAGCTTTCTGAGTTTGGTTTGACAAACTTTCATTGCTAAATTTTGGTTTCGTCCTGAATCAGACTAACTGTGAAAGTTTCAGATAGATTTTAGTTCCTGGATTCCTCTATAAGTATAGTTGATAGCTGTACTCTTTGCAGTATCATATTTAAGGTTTTTCCTACGTGCAGCCTTCCTGTGAGACTCTGCACTGCTGCTTTACCATTAGAAAGGTCGGCCTTAATGTATTTTTCAGAAATGGAGCCTCATGGTAAATTTCTCAGTCGTATTCTGTGCATTGATGGGGACAGAACAGTGCTAAAGTCAAAATACAAAAAATTGGTTTTGCTTTCATAATCAGTGGGCAACAGACTTTCTCTGATCATGTAAACCATCATTAGAGCTCAATGATCACCCTTAGAAACCATACAGCCATCCATGAATGAGACGGTACCAGTGCAGGGAGGCTGATAATCACTCAGGCAACTGGGACAGAATGCTTTTAATGTGTACAATGACAAGGCAAGACAACACAACCATTAAGGTATGCCTGTGTCATCAATTATTAATAATGCTGCTATATTTAGAAAGCAGAGAGATGGTATGATGTTTGATGTTATTGTAGCTCCCAAGACCATATCAAATTACTTTGAAATCAGATCAAAAGTCATGCACCTTCTTGTGAAAAATATTGATTAGTTCCAGACTTTGGATTGTATGTGGAGCTCTTAAAAGCTGTCGAGATACATTTTGAATCATATTGTAAACAATTTTGTATTGTAAAATTAGAATAAATTAGATTATATTATTAATATTGTGCATAGGAATGTACAGGTGCATCTCAAAAAATTAGAATATCGTGAAAAAGTAAAACATTTTTATTGTAACTTATTTCAAAAAGTGAAACTTTCATATATTCTAGATTCATTACATGTAAAGTAAAACATTCCAAAAGTTGTTTTGTTTAATTTTGATGATTAGAGCTTACAGCTCATGAAAGTCAAAAATCCAGTATCTCAAAATATTAGAATATTTACATTTGAGTTTCAATAAATGGCCATCACTACAGTATAAATTCAGAGTATCTCTTGTTCTTTGAAACCACGATAATGGGGAAGACTGCTGACTTGGCAAGAAGACGAACATTGACGCCCTCCACAAAGAGGGTAAGTCACAGAGGATCATTACTGAAAGGGGTGGCTGTTCACAGAGTGCTGTATCAAAGCATATTAAATGTAAAGTTGACTTGAAGGAAGAATTTGGGTAGGAAAAGGTGCACAAGCAACAGGGATGACAGCAAGCTTGAGAATACTGTCAAGCAAAGCCGATTCAAACACTTGGGAGAGCTTCACAAGGAGTGGACTGAAGCTGGAGTCAGTGCATCAAGAGTCACCACGCTCAGACGTCTTCAGGAAAAGGGCTACCAAGCCACTTCTGAACCAGAAACAACATCAGAAGCGTCTTACCTGGGCTGTGGAGAAAAAGAACTGGACTGTTGCTCAGTGGTCCAAAGTCCTCTTTTCAGATAAAAGTAAATTTTGCTTTTCATTTGGAAATCAAGGTCCCAGAGTCTGGAGGAAGACTGGAGAGGCACAGAATCCATGTTGCTTGAAGTCTAGTGTGAAGTTTCCACAGTCAGTGATGATTTGGGCTGCCATGTCATCTGTTGGTGTTGGTCCACTGTGTTTTCTGAAGTCCACAGTCAACGCAGCCATCTACCAGGAGATTTTAGAGCACTTCATGCTTCCTTCTGCTGACAAGCTTTATGGAGACGCGGATTTCATTTTCCAGCAGGACTTGGCACCTGCCCACACTGCCAAAGGTACCAAAAGCTGGTTCAATGACCATGGTGTTACTGTGCTTGATTGGCCAGCAAACTCGCCTGACCTGAACCCCATAGAGAATCTATGGGATATTTTCAAGAGAAAGATGAGAAACAGTCGATCCAACAATACAGATGAGCTGAAGGCTCAATAGTGCCTCAGCAGAGCCGCAGGCTGATCGCTTCCATGCCATTCCTCACTGATGCTGGATTGTGTGCTAAAGGAGCCCCGGCCAAGTATTGAGTGCATAAATGAACATACTTTAAAGAACTTGAACTTTTCTGTTTGGCAAATCCTTTTTTTGATTGATCTTAGGAAATATTCTAATATTTTGAGATACTGGATTTTTGACTTTCATGAGCTGTGAGCTCTAGTCATCAAAGTTAAAACAAAACAACTTTTGGAATGTTTTACTTTACATGTAATGAATCTAAAATATATGAAAGTTTAACTTTTTGAAATGTTACAATAAAAAAAATTACTTTTTCATGATATTCAAATTTTTTTTAGATGCACCTGTATATTGAAAATGAAGCCAATTTTAGTATCATTATGATTTTTTTTACATTGAATTGTGATGTTATTTTCATTATTTTCAAGACAGTTAGGTCAACTAAACGTGAAATAAAATATACAAAAAACTAATTAAATAAAAAATTGTTTCTTGTTTCTTTTAGTTTTAACTTGATTAACTAAAATAACTAAAACTGAAATAAAAAAAATAATAAAAAAAATTAAATGGATATATTTAAAAATAAAAATATTTAAAAAAAGTAATACAAAATACTGTAACTAAGTTAAAATGTAAAATGTAACAATAAAATGAAGAAAAATGTAAAAAAAAAAAAAACTACCTAAAACTTTAGGTTAAAATGAAAATGGAAAATGTATAAAAATAAAGTCAATTAAAAAAAAGAAATATATATAATATAAGTTTATTTACTTATTTGTTTCTAAATTTAGCTCATTTAATTTATACTAATTAAATTTTTCAAAAAGTTGTAAAACATAAAATGTAATGTTTTTAATTTACATGAAAATAAAGTCCAGATAAAGTCGTCTTTCAATTCTGGTGTTAAATATGTTCTCTTGTATCTTGACGCTTTGAGTTCCACTTTTGTGGCCTTGTCCCATGACATCAGCGTTAGTTTTACTACAACACTAACAATCTGATATGTTGTATCCATTTGTCCTGCAGTGGTGAGAGCGGCGCGGGTAAAACCGAGAGCACCAAACTGCTGCTGAGACACATCATGGAGCTGTGCAAGGCCAACTCACAGCTAGAGCAGCAGATCCTGCAGGTACGGCACGTCAGATGCGTCTACATTTGAATATAGCCACCAGGTTTGCACAGATTAGGACTGCAATGAGACATGATTTGCCGGCTGCATTCAGGTGGTCGGGTGTTTGATTTACACAGGAAGTTGAAACTGTGTGTGTGTGTGTGTGTGTGTTAAAGGCACATGTGTGGTTTCTGACATATTCAAATTCAAATGGGTATATGGGGTGTGTTTAATTTGTTTGTTATAATGTGTTTTTGGGAATGGCTTAAAGAGCCCATGAAGTCAAACTTGGACTCTTGTGGCTTTTAGTCCGTGTCTATTAGCGTAGAGGTCATCTCAGAGTTTCTGCAGGTCTTAAATACGTCTTAAAAATGTCTTTAAAAGTCGGCCTTCCACAAATTGCGGCCTTAAAAATGTCTTAAATCAGAGCCGAAAGTCTTAAATTCATAGTTATTGCATTAAATGTTGCAAGCACTGCAAAAAGTGAATATCTTCCTTAGAATTTTAGTTTTCCTTTCCAATACAAATATCTAAACATCCTTAAATCAATATACATTTGCTTAAGATGCAAAATGAAGATATGAAGTCTTGTTTTCTGAGAAAATGCACAAAATTACATGAGTTTATGCTTAAAAAAGAACAGATATCTGTCAAAAAAAATTTGTTTTTCCTTTTGAATGAATAATATTTGTTCTTGTTTTAATCATAAACTCACTTTATTTTGACTCACCTAATTTCTCAGAAAACAAGAGTTGTTCATTTATGCCTTTTTGAGATTTAATGACATTTGCACTGGAAAACAAGACAATGATGTGGAAGTATATCACTTTTTTGTCATCAGAAGGTACAGTAAAAATTATTTCAATAACATATACCATATTTTTGTAAAATATGAAATGATATATATTGAAACTTTAAAGTGTTGGTTAATGCAACTTTTATTGACAAATTATTTTTAAAAATTTCCTTAATTGGTCTTAAAAGGGTCTTTAAAAAAGTCTTACCATTCCTTCATAAAACCTAAAGAAACCCTGCATCTTCATGCTAGTGTAAACCTAAACCTACTGCCAACCTTGCAGCTGAGGCTTTTTTATCCATTCAAATGCGTTTTAGAATGAGAACGCCCACTTATAATAATAATAATAATAATAAATAGCAAATCAAGTTGTTTTTTAAAAAAAACCTAAAGTCTCTTTTAATACATACCTCTTAAACTTGGTATATAAATACTCAAACGATTTCATGTGGCATCTGAAAAAATGTGTGTGCGACAGCAATATTTTTGCGCATCTGTCTGTAATTTGAGGTCTTTGGTTGGTTTGAGGAACAGATGTGCATGGTAGAGGTTATCTCTGTTTGTTTCTTCAATACTTCCTGGTTCGGTGTAGTGTTTTGATAGCCGTTGGCATCGTACTTATCTTCCACCATCTGACCCGCTCAGATCTGTAATTATAGGCGATAACAGCAGGTTGGCAATTTTTTATGTCGATTGCGCAACATAGTCAAAAAAAGGTAAAAAAAAAAAACACAAGGTATAAACTGAACAAGCTTCCTGAGTTCATTATTGTGAGATGCACTGAAGGCAATGAAATGTCCAGTTATTGGCACATCATCTCTTCTGATGAAATGAGAAAATTGCTTAAACAAGTTGTAAATGACTATGTGTTTTTGAGTTAGAAAAGCTCACTTCTGTAAGCTCATGTTTTCCCAAGAAGACCCCTGATTTATTGACATCTGTTCTATCCGTTCTTTGTAGTTACTGTAATTGCTGCGGTTTTACTTCTGCTCCTGTAGGTTCACTGTTTGTTTGCATGGAGAGTGAGAAATAAAGTATATTTTCACCCTGTAGTGTTTACGTTCATAATATGCAATTTAACAGTAGATATACTTTACATATGTTTACAGAGATCTACAACTTTCATAAACAAATGAATGTTGTCAAAACATTTTCTGTTTTGATTGTGGGAACGTTAAGCTGCCCGGTTTCTCTAATGTGAATAGAAACGTTAGCACAATGTTCTTATTAATGTTCTATACATTTTGAATTATATCATTCCAAAATTTAAAACGTTTTATCTTTAGGCTTTACCATTAACATTAAAGGTCTCTAAAGCATTTCATCAGCCAGACCACTTCACCCGCTGCTGTGACTCAGGAAAATCTTGCTGATATATTACCCGATCAAGTGCGTGATACACTTTGACCCCCATTTGCGCATGGAGTAGGCAACCTTTGCTCCATGTGACTTCTCTTTCTGCTTTTGTGCTTCCGTATAACACATTTCATCATCCTGTTCCTAAAATGTGTGATGTGCTTTAAGACCGTTATCTTGAAGAAAACCTTCTGTTGTCACACTTTACAGTATGTTTGCATAGAGAAGTGAGTTTTGGAGATGCTAAAACCAGTTATTCCACTCCAAAGATGAGATTCAGCAGTCCAGATTCCCTGTTTCCTTTTGCTCTCTTGCTTGTTGGTTCAAAGCCAAAGTTGTCAGTATGGTCCCTGAGGAGAGTCTTTTTGCTCAGAAGCTGCTCTTTCATAGATCAGTTCTTCTGAGCTGATCATTAATAAATAAAATATCATTAATAAAACTGGTCTAAATGGCCAAGAAAATAAACAAAAACAAATGAGTCAATAGTTGACACGCTACTATAAAGCTATAAGTTATTATAGTGGACTGAGCACAGTTTAAAACATTGTTCCTCAACAATTCATATTCTCCTCCTTTCACATTATATATGCATACACTTATATTTATTCCGTTTCTTGTATAAATTAGCTGAAAGTCAGCATTCATGATGATCCGGGATGATCTTTTTAAATATTTATTTATTTATTTATTTGTAGATATTAATGCATTAATTAAAATGTATATAAACAAATATATTTATTAATAGTAATATTATATATATTTATTAGTAAAAACAAATCTATATGTGTGTGAAATGAAATAATGAATGATTGATCATGTGCAGTTTGCTAAGAAAACAAATGGTTGTGACCAAAATATATTGCTGTTCTCGCAACCAGCTTTGTGGTGCATTCTGGGATGCTTTTTAAAAGCAAAGCTTCCTATTTCGATGTTTAGATTCTGCCTAACAAGATTGCGTCTGGTTGTGTCTAAATAGGTGAATCCACTTCTCGAGGCCTTTGGAAATGCACAGACGGTCATGAATGACAACAGCAGTCGCTTCGGGAAATACATCCAGCTCCGCTTCCAGAGCTCTTCAGGTTTGTTTACGACACACAGAAAAGATAAAGCTCTTCCCACTGACCGTAATGGATCATATAACTTCCATTGGACGTGTTACTAGACCAATAAATCAATTCAGTATTCTTTGATTGAACATTAACCTCAATTTCTTTTCATTTCTGTGTTTTTGTAGTCAAAGGGGCCAAAATCAACGAGTACCTCCTGGAGAAATCCCGTGTGGTTCATCAGGATGAGGGAGAGCAGAACTTCCACATCTTCTACTTCATGTTGGCCAGCATCTCGACGGAGGATAAAGAGATATATGGCCTCCTGGACCCCACGCGCTATCGGTGAGTCACCTCTGTGATGTGCTTTTGGAACTGGATCAGCTTTAGATATATTTAGATATTGCAGAAACTTAATATATTTAATATATTTAATTTATGGCAAAATATGGTAATTCTGTATGTTGTCTGAGCGTTGGCATCCTCTGAGGTCCTCTGAGGGGTTGGCATCATCTCTTCTCAGGTGTTCGGTCATCTCAGATCATTTAAGGGTTGAATCTAGACTGACGCTTCTGTAATTCCTAGTTATGTGGCAGAAACAGAGAAAGAAATAGAGACATAATTAGCGTAGCAGCTGTTCCATCTAAGCAAAAATGATTTGTTCAACCAAAGATAAAGAATAATAATAATGTACATTTGATCAGATATAACTGCAGTACAAGATTATAAGATGCATTATGTGAATGCTTAGCTAAAGACATGTGTCTTTAATCTAGATTTAAACAGAGAGATTGTGTCTGAACCCCGAACGTTATCAGGAAGGCTATTCCAGAGTTTGGGAGCCAAATGTGAAAAAGCCTACCACCTTTAGTGGACTTTGCTATCCTAGGTACTACCAAAAGTCCAGAGTTTTGCGACCTTAGGGAGCGGGTTGGATTGTAGCGTGGTAGAAGACAAGTTAGGTACGCAGGAGCTAAACCATTTAGGGCCTTATAGGCAAGTAATAATATTTTGTAAATGATACGGAACTTAATAGGTAGCCAGTGCAGAGACTGTAAAATTGGGGTAATATGATAATATTTTCTTGACCTGGTAAGAACTCTAGCCGCTACATTTTGGACTATCTGTAGCTTGTTTATTGAAGATGCAGGACAACCACCTAGCAGTGCATTACAATAGTCCAATCTAGAGGTCATGAATGCATGAACTAGCTTTTCTGCATCAGAAACAGGTAGCATGTTTCGAAGCTTGGCAATGTTTCTAAGATGGAAGAATGCTGTTTTTGTAGCATGGGAAATATGATTTTCAAAGGACAAGTTGCTGTCTGATATAACACCCAGATTTTTTACTTTAGAGGACGTAACAGTACATCCGTCTAGTTGCAAATTGTAATCCAAGAGATTCTGTGTACTGTTTTTTTTTTTGGTCCAATAAGTAATATCAAGATTTTTTATCTCTGTCTTATCTGAATGTAATAGGAGGAAATTATTGGTCATCCAATCTTTTAAATTTTTTACACAATCTATTATCTTAGTTTAGAAGTTTCATCTGGTCTTGTTGAGATATATAGTTGAGTATCATCAGCATAACAATGAAACCTAATCCCGTATTTTCTAATAATATTACCAAGGGGTAACATGTATATTGAAAATAGCAGAGGACCTAGGACAGATCCTTGTGGTACTCCATACTTTACTGGTGATAATTGAGATGACTCCCCATTTAAATGAACAAAATGGTAGCGATCGAACAGGTAGGATCTAAACCATCTTAAAGCCTGCCCTTGAATACCAGTATAGTTTTGTAATCGATCTATGAGTATGTCATGGTCTATATTGTCGAACGCTGCACTAAGATCAAGTAAAAGTAGCAATGAGATACAGCCTTGGTCTGACGTAAGAAGCAAGTGTAATTTTAACAAGCAGTTAATAAGCAGCATGCAGTTTCTGTGCTATGGTGAGGCCTGAAACCTGACTGAAATAATTATTTTGCAAGAAGGAGCACAATTGAGCAGACACAACTATTTTAGACATAAACGGAAGATTTGAAATGGGTCTGTAATTTGCCAGTTCACTAGGATCTAGTTGTGGTTTCTTAATAAGAGGCTTAATAACCGCCACCTTGAATGGTTTTGCGACGTGACCTAAATATAACGATGAGTTAATAATATTGAGAAGTGGTTCTTCTGCTACAGGCAACAACTCTTTCAGTAGTTTAGTGGGTACAGGATCTAATAAACATGTTGTTGGTTTAGAGGCACTGATAAGTTTATTTAGCTCTTCCTGTCCTATAGTTGTAAAGCACTGCAGTAATTCTTTGGGTGCGATGAATGAAGCTGAAATACTAGACGCAGTAGAATCTACATTTGATATTGCATTTCTGATGTTATCTATTTTATCAGTGAAGAAATTCATAAAGTCATTACTATTAAACTGTGAGGGAATATTTAGATCAGGTGGCGTGTGTTTATTTGTTAATCTATCTGTGCTAAATAAGAACCTTGGATTGTTTTGGTTATTATCTATGAGTTTGCGGATATGCTCTACCCTGGCAGCTTTTAGAGCCTGTCTATAGCTGGACATGTTTTTCCACGCAATTCGAAAAACTTCTAAGTTAGTTTTTCTCCATTTGCGCTCAAGATTACGAGTTTCTTTCTTGAGAGAATGGGTATAACTGTTGTACCATGGCGCAGTACGTTTTTCTCTAACCTTTTTCAATTTGAGGGGGGCAACAGCTTCTAATGTATTAGATAATGCCCATGTTGCTGGTAATTTCGTCTAGTTCATGTGTATTTATGGGTACACAGAGCAGTTGAGATAAATCAGGCAGGTTATTTGTGAATCTGTCTTTGGTGGCTTGAACAATAGTTCTGCCCGGACGATAACGCGGAGCCATATAATTAATATCAGTAATACGCAGCATGCACGATACAAGGAAATGATCAGTAACATCATCACTTTGAGGTGCGATATCTATATCAGTAAGATCAATTCCATGCGATATAATTAAATCTAGCGTATGATTAAAACGATGAGTGGACCCGGTGATGTTTTGTTTGATTCCAAAAGAGTTTATTAGGTCAGTAAACGCAAGTCCTAACGAATCATTTGTATTATCAACGTGAATGTTAAAATCTCCGACAATTAGCGTTTTATCAACATTAACCGACAAGGCTTGACATACATAGACATAATAGATCTGAGAGGAAATCTGCAATTCTTTTAGGAAATCTGTATATGGCCCTGGCGGTCTATACACAGTAGCCAGAGCAAGAGATAAGAGAGATTTCGTTTGCATATCTGACAGAAGTATTTCGAAAGCGTTAAACCTCCTGTATCCTGTTTTCTGAGTAACATTATCACTATATATTGTTGCAACACTGCCGCCACGACCCATCTGACGGGGCTCATGTTTATAACAGTAGCTTGGTGGAGTAGACTCATTTAGACCAAAATATTCATTTGGTTTAAGCCAGGTTTCAGTCAGGCAGACTGAAAAGCTTTAGTAACTTTGTGTTTTTTTCATTTTAGTAATTTTTGTTGTTTTTGTTTATATATAGTCTATAATTGTAATTCATTCAATTTTAGTTTGAATTATTTTAGTTCATCAAGTGAAGCTAAATATAAATAGGTAATAGAAATATTGCCTTAGCAACTAGCTGAAAACAAAAACGGTTTATTTTATTTCAGTTAACATTTATTTTATTTCAAGCAACGAAAATGGTTTTATGGTTTTAACTTTAGTTTCAGTTTTAGTTAACTATAATAATCCTGGTTGGAAATCAGATTGACCCCTATTGGTTTCTATGCAAATCACCAAAAATTAACTCTAAATAAAGATACTAAAGAATCATGCAAAACCATAACACTTCTATTGCAGGTTGTCAGAGACGAAAATATATAAAATATGAAAAATTATTATTAACTGTATAACTCTTATACAGTTATATTCGCTGTTTCTTCATATATTTTTCACAGTTAAAAAATTAGTGAAATTTCATTTAGGTTTTTTTATGGGATCTCAAATACTCGACTGTTGTACTGAAAATAAGTGTGAGTCTTTAATTTCAAATAAACGTCCAGTTTTCATGTATTTGATACATTGATACAATACAGCTTTTCTGTTTTTTACCTGCTCTTTTGTGTTGATTTTCAGTGAATTGCATGATAACCGGTTTAACCCATAACACAACTGTAGTCACCAAATATAGTCTTTTCAAATCATATCTGTGTATCAAAAGTTTGCACATAAATCATATTCCTGCAAACCTAGCAGTCAGCTTACATCTTTTTGCTCTCGTCAGTTATTTGAATGGCAGGTTTGGGAAGGAAGACACGATTCAGGCCTGGCGTGTGAAATATGCTGAAGTGTGTAACGCCATGGACATGGTGGGATTTGAGGAGCAGGTAAGAACAAAGCCTTCCTTGTCTGTGTCCTGTGGTTTGAAATGCTTTTATATAACATTTACTCATTAAATAAGATGCTACATTATATATTAGTACTTCAAAAATCATTATTTTACACCACAGTACCAGAAAGTAAGAGGAGTTTAAAAATGGTGCAAAACCTACCAGCATGTGCAATGTTTTTGTTTATAGACCAGTTTCCACAGAGCATAAAGAGCCTTAATTTGCCCCTTCCACAAATTAAAGCCTTAAAAAGATGTTAAATTGAAGTAGAAAGTGTTAAATTGGCATTAAATGATGCATCCACTTCAAAAAATTTATATTTTCAATATTCAATAATACAAGACGTTGTCATACTGACATATTGTGTGCCCTTCCTTGAATGTTTTTTACTTGGTCTTAAAATTACCTGCAGAAATCCTGATAGCCATTCACATCTCGTTTTTAGGAAAAGGTGGACATGATGACTATTCTAGCTGGCATTCTGTCTTTGGGGAACATCACCTTTGAAACGACAGATAGTGACGCTCTGAAAGTGTCCGAGGCATCACGCGGCTGGTTAAAAGCTACTGCGGTGAGTTTCCTGTTTGTTTCTCACAGATGTCGGTTGTGAAGTATTACTGTCTCAATTCACAAGTCGACTTGACACGCGGAAATGCATGCGTCAGCTCTCAACCATTGTGAAATGTATTTTTAACACCAAACTTTCAGCAGTGCTATTTTTAGTGTGTGAAGACAGTCAGAAAGAAAAAATAAACTTTAACAGAAAATGCTTAGTAGACACATGAAATAGGTGAAGGATTATAGATCCCCTGTGTTTCCCAAAAAGCGTAATGGGTTATACGATATTACTTACGATGTTTTTGGGAAAACACAGTACTGTTTACATGCAAAGCAAAATTCAGGAATTTTAAAAAAGTGATTCCTGGGTCTGGAAAAGTTGTTGGAATTTAGGTAGTAAATAAACATCATCGTTCTAGTTAAGGTAGGGCTGCGCGATTAGTGCAGTTATGAAATCATATGTGCTATGTGTTTCAGTGAGTGAAACCTGGCACTGTGTTCATGTACACGTGAGCACCTCATTATCCATCTGTGTTTTTAGCAGCTTGGTTCATTTCAGTTGATTATAACATGCTTTTTGGTATGCAACTCACCAACCATCTTCCTAAACTTGAAATGACAAGTGCTTATAAACTGGCTGTTGCCAACAAAAGAGAAAGTTTTAAGGGTCCATGTAGTTTTCTGCCAAAATTTTGAATTTAAGACAGCCGTAAATATTAGCGTTGTTGCACTGTAAAATAAAATGTATTTTATTTTATTTTATTTTTTTATATTGAAATATTACAATAGTAATTTATTTTTGTTGAATATTTTTATTTAACAACAACAACAATAAGAATTAATAATTATTATATTTATTTTACATTAAATATTGCAATAGTCATATTTATTTTGTTGTATATAATAATAATAATAATTATTATTATTATTATTATTGTTTTTGTTAGTATTAAATGTATTATTATTTTTATTTTACAGTGAAATATTACAATAGTAATATTTGTTTTTGGTTGAATATTTTTATTTATTAATAATATGTTATTTACAACAACAACAACCGCAATAACAACAACAACAACAATAATAATAATAATTATTATCATTACAGTCTTTGATATATTAATATTAGTGCTGCCAAAATGATCGCGTTAACGCAAGCGATTAATTTTTTCAGTTTAACTTGTTAAAATTATTTAACGCAGGGGCGGGGCCTATGGTTGGCCACCCCACTCATAACTGATAATTCTGTCTCTTTTTTCTTGACAAGAAGTGCATTTATTAAGTCGCAGAACGTCTTTACGAGCACATCAAACAGGAGACATTTCAGACGCACGCTCCAGCTTCACTTCAGCGTCAGTCGCGATTCAAACGAGCACGTGTGCTCTTCAATACACGCATAAAGGTGTCAGCGTGTGCATAGCCTGTAGCATTTCATATCAAATTGGGAAAGAAACTACGAGCATGCAATGTCGTGATCAGTTAA
Source organism: Barbus barbus (assembly GCF_936440315.1). NCBI lineage: Eukaryota > Metazoa > Chordata > Actinopteri > Cypriniformes > Cyprinidae > Barbus > Barbus barbus. The sequence continues at coordinate 21,385,936 of NC_136723.1, forward strand.
CTTGTGAAGTTACTAAAAAGGTGATTAAAGCTGCCATAAAACTTTGCATGCATGTAATATGTTATATATGAGTTACATTAAGAACATGTCTCTAAAATGGTTTTCAAAACTGTTCTGGAGCATCCTAGCACTGTCTCCCTCATCTAACACACTCGATTCAACTCGTCAGCTCATTAGAAGAGACCGAAATGGGTCAGAAAAGGTAGAGTTGAGAGAAAATACGATGCGTGTCAGAACCGCGTCACGTTCAACAGCGGCAGCTCTTAAAGAAATAGAAGCCAAGACAACCTAATAACCAGCTGCTGTGATGTCTGTTCATCAAGAACAAAAGAAAAAAGAGGAAATCAATAACTTTTATAGTTTTAAGTATTCATCTGTATTTAGTGTTTAATAACTTTAATTTCTGTATGTTTCTGCTGAGGGGCACAGGTAGATAAATATTACATTTATTATAATGGATTATGTGAAGATTGTTTTAAGTTAACTTAAATTAGAAGTTATTTTTAAAGTCTAATAAATGTTCAAATTGATAGCTCTTAATTATAATGTAATGTTGAATGGCTATAGTCAATGGTTAAATATTAGGAGGAAACATTTTTATAGGGAAATCAGTATTAATTAGTATCAGTGATACTGGCCTTCAGTCATAAAAATAAAGATGCCATTAAACAAATATAAAAAATATATACTGTCTTTGTTGTTTGTACATTAATTTGAAGATTGAATGTACAATTATTGCAATATAAAAGTATATTTAAAAAAACTTTAATGTTAGGTGGGATTAATCGCGATTAATTAATTTTTTTTAATCGATTGACAGCACTAATTAATATATAATCACAATAAATGCTGGCCAAATATTTCAATAAAAATGTGAATTTAGGACAGCCATAAATATGTACTGTTGTACTGTAAAATAAAATGTATTATATTATTTTTATTCTACAGTGAAACTGATATTTACTACAATACTGATACACAGTGAATACTACAATAGTGATATTTCTTTATAATAATTCATTAATCTTTATAATAATAATAATTGTTATATTTGTCATAGTAATGTTATTGTTTTTATAGTCTTATATATAAACACAAAAACGTTGGCCAAGTTTAGAAGCCCAAATTTTGCATTTATAATTTTTCTCATGAAAATTGCAGTTCAGTCGGTTCGATTTCATTGGATAGAAATTGCATATTTGTTTTCTGGTCTCGCAGGTGAAAATGGTGCGTTTGATCAGGTGTAACATCACACATCTCCGTAATGACACACATTTGAGGAGCTCATACATACACCAGGGAGGTGATGGATGTTAGCCTCTAGCGGCCTGCTGTTTAATCAGATGAATTACGGCCAGTGTGCACACAAAGAAACTCTTTTAAGGGCAAACTGAAGGAGCTGTGCTTCCGCCTACATCTGGCCTTTTATGATAAGCCCAGAAGTGCCTATGTTTAGACTCTATTAGGTCATCCTACACGTATGGGGCAGTTAATAGTAGTACCTGACGTAAGATGATTTCCGTATATATCAAATCTACTGGGTTGGACTTTAACTTGTGGACCGGATTGGACACATTAGATTCGATGAGTCTTTTGTTGTACCAATGCATACGTGTCCACAAACGTCCTCCAGAATCTAAACGCATAAATTAGCTTGACCTTTCCTGAGTGACATTTACGTCTTGGTCACATTTGGCTAGTCATAGTTCTTTTTGAAATGGCAGGTTCTGTTTCTTTTGTGTGTTATTTTTCTTTTGTGTATCTGTGTGTGTGTGTGTGTGTGTGTGTGTATTATTTATTTTATTTTATTTATTTTTTTGTTGCACAATTCATTCCTTACAAAGAATCTTGACACTAACCTCAGGAGAGTTTGCAAGTTATGGGAGAGTCTAGGGCTGGACGTTTTGGGCGTTTCTATGCTTGTTTGTTGGGCTGAACAACTTGGACTATTTCAGTATGGCTATAAAATACTACTACTACTACTAATCATAATAATATTAATCATTATAATACTCAAAGCAATTTTTTTCCCAGTTAAATATTAAATTATTATTATTAATAATAATAATAATATTTTATGAATACTTCATACATTATTTTATTCATATTATATTTTACATGCATAGTAATATTGCTTATTTTGTTTGTAAATATTTTTTTTAAAATATTATTTAATGAATAATAATAATCATAATAATCATCATAATAATAATAAATATTATTATTGTAAAACTTTACAATAAGGTTTAATTTGTTAACATTAATGTATTAATATATTTTTACAGCATTTACTAACCTTTTTTAATGTTAGTTAATAAAAATGTTCACATACATGTTAGTTCACAGTACATTACCTGATGTTAACAGATACAACTTTTAATTTTAGTAAAGTATTAGTAAATAATGGACTTAATATTAACTAAGATTAATAAATGCCATATAAGTGTTATTCATGAAAACTAGTTATCTAATGTTAACAAATGAAACATTGCAAAGTGTTATTATTAATAAAAAACCAAAAAACATACTCAATAAAAACAAAATATTACTTAATATTTCACAGAAAAAACAATATTTAAAAAAATTAAATACTCATTTAAATTTTTCTGTATATCATACAAATATAAAAATAAAAATAATTTAAAAAGTTAAATAATTAATAAATGTATTATAGTACAATAGATATAATAATTTTATCTTCCATTACAGCTCTGAATTTACAGTAAAATTTATGTTTTATTTTTAAACGTGAAAGCGTCAAACTTTTATTTTGGTGAAAAATGCAGGGATTCTTAAAGCTTTTTCTTTGTTTTTAAGCTCTTTTCATTACATATTTGGGAAAATGGTTGTGTTTTCAAATGCATGTTAAAGTGACCAAGTGAAAATGAGCTGCTCGCATGTAAATGAACACAGTACCGTGCTTCACTCTGAAACATGCAGTGCATATATTTATTTAATTCAGTTGTAGCCTTTGCGATTTGATAATTACACTAAGCCAAATCACGATTTCAAGTTTACTTTATTTCGTGCAGCCCTAGGAGAAGTGCATTCTTCTTGGCAGGTACATGTGGCGAAACAATAGTGTGTGTGTGTTTCTGTAACCAGGGTCAGTTTGGCGTTCAGGAAGAAGATTTACTGAAGAGTCTGACCTGCACCACATCAGTGACGCGAGGAGAGGCCATCCAGCGACTCCACAACCAGCAGCAGGCTGAAGGTGCGACACAGTTTCACTTCGAAGTCACTATTGCGTCTGACACCCTTCTTATTGATCACGGTGTGTTTTGTATGTTCATTCAGATGCCAGAGACTCCATTGCTAAAGTGGCCTACGGCCGTGTGTTCGGTTGGATCGTCAGTAAAATCAACAAACAGCTCGCTCCTAAAGTAGACTGTGACGTGGAGCTCAATGAAATAGGTAAGTAATGCTGTGACTGAGAAATTTGAATGACAAAAAAAAGACAGAAGGGCATAACAAAATTGCTAAAACTTTAAAGGGTTAGTTCACCCAAAAATGAAAATTCTAGAGATGCACCAATTGCAATTTTCTTGGCCGATTCCGATTTCCAATTTTTTTGGAAGTGTGACCTGCCGATACCAATTTTTGCAGATTCTAATTTTCTTTCTAAGAACTATAATTGACAGCATATACAAACAAAAATCTATGCAAATTTCAATTTACATAATAAAATAAATTATTAAACATTACAATTCCCTCAGTCTGGACTAAGTAACAGATTTTCTCTACTAACTCTCAAAATAAAGTGCTCTGTGACTGGAAAGAGGAAGAAATGGCTAACGTAAAATGAGTTGCTGTATGTAACAAAACAGAAGTCATTTCCCACTATGTTTATAAATGGTAATTTTTTTTCTCCTAACCTTATTAAATTTGTCATCTTTCACATCAAATTCTTACTTTGTTTCAATTAATTCAGTTAGCACAATAAGAAACTGTCGAGTTGTTACTATTCAAATGAAATTAGTATTAACAAACTCTATCTTTCCATTGCTGAGGAAACAGAAGCTGCATCTGAAGTGGCATTAGATGCATTTACACAGTTGGTTAAGCTGAGGTGCCATAAATGCCTTTACACTGCAAAATTTCAAATGCATAACATTTTTTATAAGATTAATGTTTATTTTTTTTTAAACATACAAGTAAATGTTGAAAAAATGCAATGATACTTTTAAATATGACTAAACCACCAGTAGGTGGCAGCAAGTGTCTGTTTTAATGAGTGAGTCATTTATTAATTCATTCAACCGATTCATTCAAATGGCTGATTCATTCAGAAACGAGGCAAGTGACTGTCCTTATAAATCAGAATCAGAATTAGCTTTATTGCCAGGTAAGTTTGCACATACAAGGGATTTGTTTTAGTGACAGTAGCTCCACAGTGCAACAGAATGACAGCGACAGGACAGGACACAGATAATAAAAAAAACAGATATATACAAAATGAACAATATGCAAAATAGCACAAACACAATATACAAAATAAAAAATTCAGTATGTACAGGTATGTTAGGTGCAAATTTGAAATGTAATAAGTATGTGTGTTAAATAAAAAATAAAAAGTATGATAGTGTTGTGTGTTTCATGTTTATTGTTAAGAGTTCAAATGTTCATGAGATGGATTGCCTGAGGGAAGAAACTGTTCCTATGTCTAGCTGTTCTGGTGCTCAGAGCTCTGTAGCGTCGACCAGACGGTAACAGCTCAAAGAGGGAGTGTGCTGGATGTGAAGGGTCCAGAGTGATTTTACCAGCCCTTTTGCTCACTCTGGATGAGTACAGTTCTTGGAGACTGGGGAGGGTTGTACCAATGATTCGCTCAGCAGTCTGGACTACCCTCCGTAGTCTTCTGTGGTGAGATTTGGTAGCTGAGCTGAACCAGACAATTTCAGCAGCTCATGTGGCAGGTTGAACTTCCTCAGCTGGTGAAGGAAGTACAACCTTTGCTGGGCCTTTTTGACCAGAGTCAATGTGAATGTCCCACTTCAGGTCCTGAGAGATGGTGCTGCCCAGAAATCTGAATGACTCCACTGCAATCACAGTGCTGTTCATGATGGTAAGTGGGGGGACAGCAGGGGGGTTTCTCCTGAAGTCCACGATCTTCTCCACTGTTTTGAGCTTGTTGAGCTCCAGGTTGTTAAGACTGCACCAGACAGCCAGTTCCTTAACCTCCTGTCTATAAGCAGACTCGTGACCGTCCTGAATGAGGCCGATGACTGTGGTGTCATCTGCAAACTTCAGGAGCTTGACAGAGGGGTCTTTAGATGTGCAGTCATTGGTGTACAGCGAGAAGAGCAGTGGGGAGAGAACGCAGCCCTGAGGAGCTCCAGTGCTGATAGTATGGGTGCTGAATGTATATTTTCCCAGCCTCACTAGCTGCTGCCTGTCTGTCAGGAAGCTGTTGATCCACTGACAGACAGAGGTGGGGACGGAGAGCTGAGTTAGTATGGCCAGGAGGAGGTTTGGAATGATAGTGTTAAAGGCCGAGCTGAAGTCCACAAACAGGATCCTCACATAAGTCCCTGGTCTGTCCAGGTGTTGCAGTATGTAATGCAGTCCCATGTTGACTGCATCATCCATGTAGGCAAACTGCAGGGGGTCCAGTAAGGATCCAGTGATGTCCTTCAGATAAGCCAAAACCAGTGTTTCAAATGACTTCATGACCACAGATGTTAGAGCCACAGGTCTGTAGACGTTAAGTCCTGTAATCTTGGGTTTCTTTGGGACGGGGATGATGGCGGAGCGTTTGAAGCATGAGGGGACTTCACACAGCTGCAGTGATCTGTTTAAGATCTGTGTGAAGATGGGGGCCAGCTGGTCAGCGCAGGATTTCAGACAGGCTGGTGTTACACCGTCTGGGCCTGGTGCCTTCCTTCTCTTGTTCTTTTTGAAGACCTGGCGCACATCATCTTCTCTTATCTGCAGTTCAGGTGTGGGGGAGAGGGGGGTTGCAGGAGGTGTGAATGGTCTTTTTTCAAACCTGCAGTAAAACTCGTTCAGATCGTCTGCCAGTTGTTGATTCTCCACAGTGCTGGGGGATGGTGTCTTGTAATTGGTGATGTCTTTCAGAACTTTCCACACTGAAGCCGTGTCACTGGAAGAGAACTGGATCCTTAGCTTATCGGAATAATTCCTCTTTGCCACTCTGATCTCTTTTTCCAGTGTGTATTTGGCCTGTTTATACAAGACTCTGTCCCCATTCCTTTAAGCATCTTCTTTGTCTGATGGAGCTGTCTGAGTTTTGCAGTGAACCACGGTTTGTTGTTGTTATAAGTTATACGAGTCCTGGTAGGAATGCACATATCCTCACAGAAACTGATATAAGATGTTACAGTCTCTGTGAGCTCGTCCAGATCGTTTGCAGCAGTTTCAAAAACACTCCAATCAGTAAGGTCGAGACAGGCTTGTAAAGCCCGCTCTGTCTCATTAGTCCATCTCTTTACAGTCCTTAATACAGGTGGTTTAGCTGACTTTAGTTTCTGCCTGTAGGTCGGAATAAGATGAACCAAACAGTCATCAGAGAGTCCTAAAGCTGCGCATGGGACAGAGTGATATGCGTCCTTTATTGTTGTGTAACAGTGATCCAGTATATTACGGTCTCTGCTGGGACATATAACATGCTGTTTGTATTTTGGCAGTTCACGGGAGAGATTTGCTTTATTTAAGTCCCCTTGAATGATTAAAACAGAGTCCAGGTGTTGTTGTTGTTCTGTCTGTGATCTGATCAGTGTGTTTCTGTATAGCTGAGCTCACGTGCGCTTGTGGTGGAATGTAGACACTCACGAGAATGAACGTGAGAACTCCCACGGCGAGTAGAAAGGTTTACAGTTGATTTGACATATTCTCCAAAATGGCGCTAGGGTGACTCGGAGTAGACGAATTTGAATGAATAATTTTTTTTTCCTTTTTTTTTTTTTGCGCACAAAAAGTATTATCGTAGCTTTGTAAAATTACAGTTGAGCCCCTGATGTCACATGGATTATTTTACCGATCTCCTTGCTACGTTTCTGGACCTTGATCTTGTAAGGACCCTTGTTGTCTATTTAGGGTCTGAGAGCTTTTGATTCCATAAAAAATATCTTAATTTGTGTTCTGAAGATGAACAGGGGTCTTATGGGTTTGGAACAACATGAGGGTGAGTAGTTAATGACAGAATTTTCATTTTTGGGTGAACTATCCCTTTAAGTAAAATTAAAAAGAAAACTGAAAATATGAAAAATGTAATCTAATTCAAAATATTATTAAAAACTATAATAGTATATAAATGATAATAAAATAACACTGGCTTAACGATAAAGTTTTTTTCAATGGCTGACATACTGTAAATTATTATAAATAATAAAATTATAATTATTTTAGATATGGATTATAGATTTTAGAATTGACAGATAACTTTTAAGAACTTTTAATCTCATAATGGTGAAATATTTACAGATTTATCAACCTATCACAAGTGAATACCTCCAGTTTTTCAACAATTTTGACAATACAAAATAACACTCTACCCAATGTTTAGTGCAGATATTACAGTTTTCCTGCATTTTTTTCCCATTTATCAGACTGAATGTAACTAACCTGTAACTGCTCAACACTTTCTGGCTCATTGTTAAATGCCATCTCTGTCAACTGGATCATTGCGTTTTTATTTTTCCATCCATTTTTTATTTTTTATTTTGCTCCTGTGTAAATGGTAGATAATTAACTCTGTGCAACACCATTCTTGAAAATGACAATAGCCTTAGCTGTTATTAAAATCTCAACTAACAACATGAATTTCTCTGAAACTGGATAGAAAATTCGTATTATTTTTAGTTCTGTCAAACGATTAATCGTGACTAATCGCATCCAAAATAAAAGTTTTTGTTTACATAACTTGTGTGTGTACTGTGTACATTTATTATGTGTATATATAAACGCACACATGCAGTATATATTTCAAAAATATTTACATGTATTTACATATATTTATATTCATATAATTTATATTATATATAAATATATTTAAAATATAAACATACAATTTTTCTTAAATATATTCGTGCATGTGTGTGTATTTATATATAAATAATAAATATACACAGTACACACATTATGTAAACAACCTTTATTTTGGATGCGATTAATCACGATTAATCGTTTGACAGCACTACTTATTTTGTACTTTCTTTCTTTACAGGAATCCTTGACATCTTTGGTTTTGAAAACTTTGCTGTGAACCGATTTGAGCAGCTCTGCATTAATCTGGCTAACGAACAGCTCCAGTATTTTTTCAACCATGTAAGTCCTTCATAGTGCTTCGTTATGAGTTTGGTATTTGTATAGAAAACATACTAAAGTTTGATTCAAGTCTGCTTTTTGACTATGTCAGTAAAATGGCAAAAAGGCCAAAAAATAAATTGCATCAGTGGTAATCCTCCATGGAGCAGCATTAAAAATACTAGGCTTTTTTGTTATATTGCATGCATTTGTACACCTAAAAGTTTAATCATTTAAATACATTTAAGTTCAATTTTATTTGTATAGCGCTTTTTACGATACAAATAGTTGCAAAGCAGCTCTACAGGAAATTAAGTTTCCACAATATATTTATATATTGCAGAAACTTAATATATTTAATTTATGGCAAAATTTGGTAATTCTGTATGTTGTCTGAGAGTTGGCATCCTTTGAGGGGTAGGCATCATCTCTTCTCATGTGTTTGGTCATCTCAGAACATTTAAGGGTTGGATTCAGACTGAAGCTTTTGTAATTCCTAGTTACCACGGGATGTTAATCCCGTGGCAGAAACAAAGAAACCAATAGAGACATAGTTAATGTAGCTGCTGTTCCATCTAAGCAAAAATGATTTGTTCAACCCAAGCTAAAGAATAATAATAATGTACATTTGATCAGATATAACTGCAGTACAAGATTATAAGATGCATTATGTGAATGCTTAGCTAAAGACATGTGTCTTTAATCTAGATTTAAACAGAGAGAGTGTGTCTGAACCCCGAACGTTATCAGGAAGGCTATTCCAGAGTTTGGGAGCCAAATGTGGAAAAGCTCTACCTCCTTTAGTGGACTTTGCCATCCTAGGTACTACCAAAAGTCCAGAGTTTTGCGACCTTAGGGAGTGGGTTGGATTATAGCGTGGTAGAAGACGACTTAGGTACGCAGGAGCTAAACCATTTAGGGCCTTATAGGCAAGTAATAATATTTTGTAAATGATATGGAACTGAATAGGTAGCCAGTGCAGAGACTGTAAAATTGGGGTAATATGATCATATTTTCTTGACATGGTAAGGACCGCTGCATTTTGGACTATCTGTAGCTTGTTTATTGAAGATGCAGGACAACCACCTAGCAGTGCATTACAATAGTCCAGTCTAGAGGTCATGAATGCATGAACTAGCTTTTCTGCATCAGAAACAGGTACCATGTTTCGAAGCTTGGCAATGTTTCTAAGATGGAAGAATGCTGTTTTTATAACATGGGAAATATGATTTTCAAAGGACAAGTTGCTGTCTAATATAACACCCAGATTTTTTACTTTAGAGGACGTAACAGTACATCCGTCTAGTTGCAAATTGTAATCTAAGAGATTCTGTGTACTGTTTTTTGGTCCAATAAGTAATATCTCTGTCTTATCTGAATTTAATAGGAGGAAATTATTGGTCATCCAATCTTTTACATTTTTTTTTACACAATCTATTATCTTAGTTTAGAAGTTTCATCTGGTCTTGTTGAGATATATAGTTGAGTATCATCAGCATAACAATGTAACCTAATCCTGTATTTTCTAATAATATTACCAAGGGGTAACATGTATATTGAAAATAGCAGAGGACCTAGAACAGATCCTTGTGGTACTCCATACTTTACTGGTGATAATTGAGATGACTCCCCATTTAAATGAACAAAATGGTAGCGATCGGACAGGTAGGATCTAAACCATCTTAAAGCCTGCCCTTGAATACCAGTATACCAGTATTTGTAATCGATCTATGAGTATGTCATGGTCTATAGTGTCGAACGCTGCACTAAGATCAAGTAAAAGTAGCAATGAGATACAGCCTTGGTCTGACGTAAGAAGCAAGTGTAATTTTAACAAGCAGTTAATATGCAGCATGCAGTTTCTGTGCTATGGTGAGGCCTGAAACCTGACTGAAATTCTTCATAGAGATCATTTTTTGCAAGAAGGAGCACAATTGAGCAGACACAACTTTTTATAAAATTTTAGACATAAACGGAAGATTTGAAATGGGTCTGTAATTTGCCAGTTCACTAGGATCTAGTTGTGGTTTCTTAATAAGAGGCTTAATAACCGCCAGCTTGAATGGTTTTGCGACGTGACCTAAAGATAACGATGAGTTAATAATATTGAAGTGGTTCTTCTGCTACAGGTAACAACTCTTTCAGTAGTTTAGTGGGTACAGGATCTAATAAACACGTTGTTGGTTTAGATGCACTGATAAGTTTATTTAGCTCTTCCTGTCCTATAGTTGTAAAGCACTGCAGTTTTTCTTTGGGTGCGATGAATGAAGCTGAAATACTAGACGCAGTAGAATCTACGTTTGTTATTGCATTTCTGATGTGTTTACATAACTAAGTGAAGAAAGTGAAGAAATTAATAAAGTCATTACTATTAAACTGTGAGGGAATATTTAGATCGGGTGGCGTCTGTTTATTTGTTAATCTAGCCACTGTGCTCAATAAGAACCTTGGATTGTTTTGGTCATTATCTATGAGTTTGCGGATATGCTCTGCCCTGGCAGCTTTTAGAGCCTGTCTATAGCTGGACATGTTTTTCCACGCAATTCGAAAAACTTCTAAGTTAGTTTTTCTCCATTTGCGCTCAAGATTACGAGTTTCTTTCTTGAGAGAATGGGTATAACTGTTGTACCATGGCGCAGTACGTTTTTCTGTAACCTTTTTCAATTTGAGGGGGGCAACAGCTTCTAATGTATTAGATAATGCCCATGTTGCTGGTAATTTAGTCTAGTTCATGCGTATTTATGGGTACACAGAGCAGTTGAGATAAATCAGGCAGGTTATTTGTGAATCTGTCTTTGGTGGCTGGAACAATAGTTCTGCCCTGACGATAACGCGGAGCCATATAATTAATATCATTAATACGCAGCATGCACGATACAAGGAAATGATCAGTAACATCATCACTTTGAGGTACGATATCTATATCAGTAAGATCAATTCCATGCGATTTAATTAAATCTAGCGTATGATTAAAACGATGAGTGGACCCGGTGATGTTTTGTTTGATTCCAAAAGAGTTTATTAGGTCAGTAAACGCAAGTCCTAACGCATCATTTGTATTATCAACGTGAATGTTAAAATCTCTGACAATTAGCAGTTTATCAACATTAACCGACAAGGCTTGACATACATAGACATAATAGATCTGAGAGGAAATCTGCAATTCTTTTAGGAAATCTGTATATGGCCCTGGCGGTCTATACACAGTAGCCAGAGCAAGAGATAAGAGAGATTTCTTTTGCATATCTGACAGAAGTATTTCGAAAGCGTTAAACCTCCTGTATCCTGTTTTCTGAGTAACATTATCACTATATATTGTTGCAACACTGCCGCCACGACCCATCTGACGGGGCTCATGTTTATAACAGTAGCTTGGTGGAGTAGACTCATTTAGACCAAAATATTCATTTGGTTTCAGCCAGGTTTCAGTCAGGCAGAGTACATCAAAATTATTATCTGTGATCATTTCATTTACAATAACTGCTTTGGGTGCGAGTGATCTAATGTTTAGGAGTCCAAGCTTTAAAAATAGTTTTTGTTCATTTATTTTGCGTTTTTCTGGTTTAATCACGATCAGATTTTTTCTAGATCCTGCATTAAATGTATATTTTGACCTCGCTATTCGGGGAACAGACACAGTCTGTATAGATTGGACAACGCAAGTACTTCTATCATTTAAGTGGGTAGAACAAAAGCCATCATAGCAGTTATTTAATTTAAATAAATAAAAAATCTAATTGGTTTAGCAAAATTAAATTTTCAGGAATGTCCTGCCTAGTTTATTTTTTATTGTTTCAAAATGAATCTATTAAATCTAATAATCTATCATGAAAATGAGAATCAGACAACGATGACCACAGACTGCTGAGCATGTTTTTATCAAGCGAGAATTAATAATAATTTTATTAATTTTGCTTGCAAAACTTAAAAAATGAGTATCCTCAATTCCCAAATGATTAAACATTGTAATTAAAAGGACAGTTGATGTGACGGTGTTAAACATGCATCTGTCCCAGATTTTCTGGAGTTTGTTGCAGCCATCAGAATCAAAATGTGTTTGTTTAATCTCTGTACTTTTGTCAATTATATAAGAGTTAAAGAGAATTAACAAATCACAGATTCTTGATTTCATTGCTTTTTACAAAATGTCCAAACTTTTTCTGATTTGGGGTTGTAAAACGAATCGGTCATTTAACTTTATTTCAAATAAGTCTTGAAGGAAACCCAAGGCAGCAGATGTTAGGAACCATTAAATGCCTCATTTAATCACAGTCACTGGCGGTTCTTTCAACAGGACATTATTTGCCACTCCATGAATGTAATAATCACATTTTTCATGTCGTTTCCCCTCCAGCACATTTTTCTGATGGAGCAGAAAGAATATAAAGAGGAAGGCATCTCATGGGAGACCATAACCTACAAGGACAACAAACCCATTCTGGTATGTCTGTGTTCAAAATCGTTCCAAAATTATTATTTTTTTCCATTTTCCTTCTCTCTGACTCCAAAAATAACCCTGAGCTCTGTGTTTGTCAGACAGCTGTGTGGTAAATCCCAAACACAGGAAGTGCTGACAAAGCAAGACACGTAGCTTTGAGAATCTCTCAAATTTCTGCATGTTTTCTGACCTAAATCCTTCGGTGCGCTGCTGAATGGGAAGCTTAAAGAAACCTGAAGCTTGTTTTCATTCTCACGTGAGATTCCTGCTCTGTAAATACAAACTCTGCATATTAAATGTATGCAGTGATGGGCAGTAGTGTCGCTACAAGTAGTGACGCTAGTAGTTTAACTACATTTCTCAGTAGCGTGGCGGTAGCGTCGCTGTTTTCTGAATCAAATAGCTTTTCAGTAGCGAAGCTCTATTTTTGATCAAGTAGCGTGGTAGCGTCAACAAAAGCTAAAGTTACATTTTCCAAAGCATTTCTGAAACTCAAGCTCAAATCAGAAATATAACCGCTAAGGATCGCTGATCCTGGATCCACTAAAGCTCGTAACGCCATTGGCTCCTCAAACTGTCAGTCGAACCTCATTATTCCTCCCGCCTCTCTCGTCAATGAAGTGCGGCGTGCATTTTGGAGCATCTCAGCTTATTTGCAGTCTGAAGGTAAATAAAGAACTGTCTATTGAATAAGTACAGCGGTTTCTTTACTCAAGACACACTATATTTATAAAGGCTAATGTTTTTTTTAGAGAAGATTGTCTTAGTCTATCATTTGTTGTCGAGTCATAGCTAAATAGCTTGTGCGAAGCGCTGAATTTTTTATAATATGACATTTTGGCCAAATAACAAAAACTGAGCGGCAATACCGCAATAGCCACAATACCAACTACCAATAGGAGGTTTCCGGCCGACAATTTATTTTGCCTATGTCACAATATAAGGTAAATCCAGCCCTGTACATGATACTGATTTGTGTTGACAAATTGGTTTGGAACAGTTGTTGAATAAACAATTAACCTGAACTATTATGCCTGTCTATCTGCTTGACTGACAGTTTTATTGATCAGTGAGAGAGCATTGACTTGGTATGATGTTGATTCAATATAAAAATATATTTTTTTAAATTAGCTTAGATGAAGTAAACTGCTTTCTCCATGTTGCTGTAGCTTAGCTTGCTACATTTCCCAGGGCTGTAGCTTTAGTGTAGTAAAGCTTAATTTAATGAAGAGTAACCGTTAGCTTAGCTCACTACATTTTCCAAGCTCGTCTTCAGCATCTTTGGTCTCTGTTAACGTCCTTGCGTGATTTTGTTTTTGATGTGATCACTGTCCCAGTAGATCCCGAAAATAACAGAAAAATAAGTACCAAAAATACCAAACAAAGAATGGAGAAATGTAATGCATTTTTGTACTTATTTTACTGTTATTTTCGGGATCTACTGGGAAAGTGATAAAGATTTGGCGGCCACTGCTGTAGTGTAACATGAATCTGCAGCGCCGTCAGCTAGAGAGGCCTGTTTAGCTTGTCAGCATGGAAAACTCATTCACCCAAGCAAGGTTTGTTCCTCTGTTTCAGGACCTGTTCCTCACCAAACCTATCGGGATTCTCTCACTGCTGGATGAGCAAAGCACCTTCCCTCAGGTATGCTGGGAGGGGTTGCTTGCTAAACCCTGAGACACAAAAGAAAACATGGTGCCAAGTCCTCCATAGGGCCAAAATTACATTTATTTATATAAATGCAAACAACAAAAAAGTTTTTCGTCTTACAGCATTTACGTTTATGCATTTTAACTGATCCTTTTTTTGTGCATTTAACGGATACTTATACGCCAAAATGTTTTATCATTTAATATATTCATTTTCTTTAAGTATTGTAACTCTTTAAAATTTGTTAATATTTTGCATTTATTATTTACATAATTATGCCTCATAAATATATTATTGTAAAAGCAGGGTTTTTTTTATTTTATAAACTGAAGGATGCCATAATCTCCATTGGGCTGCTTTAAAAATATATTTTTGTTATATTGGACATATTTGTACACCTAAAAAAACACCTTTTTAAAATTATATTTTAAAATACAAAAAAACAAATAATGGGGGTAAATTTTCCCACAAGCTGAAGGACCAAAAAATAAATAAAAAATCTGTGGTAGTCCTAGTAATAATACTAGGCTTTTTTTTTATTTTATTTTTTATATTGGACATAATTATATGCCTAAAGTGTAATAATATAAATACATATTTTTTAAGTAATCACTTTTCATTTTAAAATTATATTTAAAATAATTAATTTTACTTAAAATGTGTATTTATATTTTATATAATTGCTTTAGCAAAATGAAACCTCCAGCTGTTTTTTTTTTTCCATTTCACAAACTGAAGAGGGAAAAAAACATTATTTTCTGTGGTAATCGTCCATATTTGTACACTTCAAAAAATGTAATATAAATTATATATATTTTTAAATATTGCAGTCTCTTTACATTTTATATTTCATTTTTATTTATAATTTACCTTTTTATAATTTACTTTTTTATTTATAGCTTATCTCATTTTAAATGCTGCATTTTTTAACTGAGGGATGAAAATGTATTCAGTGATGATCAACAGCTCACATAAAGCTCAACTTGTATTGAACCAGGAACAATTATTTAAACAGCCATAGAATTAAAGCAACAATTTCAGAGTTCCAGAGTCAATAAGCTAGCTCTGCCTGTTCTGTGGAGTTAACATTAATTGTGGACTATGCAACGTTTGTTTACGGTCATGTGACTAGATTTGTTGTGAGAGTAGTGAATCTCGAACATGTTAAATCAGTATTCATTGCACACAGCATGTGGTGATGATAATTTCTGCACCCACAGGCCACTGACCGCGATTTTGTTGACAAGTTAAACAGCAAATTTAAAGCGGCTCCAAACTTTGAAGTTGTGCGAAACCACACCCCTCTGTTCACTATTGTGCACTACGCAGGGAAGGTGAGTGTACAAAAGCATTGTCATCACTGTTACCTGACAATTCACCTGATCTGTGACCTTCATTTAGATCGACAGTCTAATTGTTGTGCTGGTTAATAATTAAAGGATTATGCATTTTTCCCAGAGGGGACTCATTAATAAGGGTGTTTTTCTTCATAGTGTGTGCATTATTCTGGCATGAAGTGTCTTTTTGTGGTCTGTTCAGGTGCAATACAATGCAAGTGGATTTCTTGAGAAAAACAGAGACACGATACCGGCCAACATTCGTGAGCTCTTCATCAACAGCGTCACTCCTCTCCTCAGTGTTCTGTTCGCAGGTCTGAATTCACTCCCAGCTTCACACATCATTAGATAAGTCTAAATGCTCGAACCACAGCCAACAAAATAAAGCATTTGCTTGTGAGTTTTTGGCCAGGACTCCCTGGTAGAAGAGATCTATATCTCAATGGGACAATTCCTGGTAAAATAAAGGAAATAAAATAAAACTCACACACAATGTTTAAACTACAATTTATTTTTATTTTGTTGTGAGCTTTGAATGCACATTTTTATCTTTATTTATTGTTATTATGTTTATTTTTATTTTTAATTTCATAATGTTTTATGGTATGTTATTTTTTATTTATGCTGTATTCTATTACATTATTTTTAATTTATAAAAAAAAATTTCCCCAAAGTATTTGTTCTTTTATTATCAATTATTAATAATAATAATAATTATTATTATTATCATTATTTAATTTTTTAATGTTCACAGATTATTAGATGTGTAAATAAGTGTAGATACTTAAACTTCAGCTTACAAACAAAGGCATTTGATTGTAATTTCCCCATGATCATTTATTTATTATTATTGTTATATTTATATATATATATATATATATATATATTTCTATATATGCTTTTTTCCCTATTTTTTCAGCCACAATTTCCCGAACAGGCACACTAATGCCACGAAAAGCCAAGGTACTTTATATCTAAAAAAAAACATTTTACGTACCAGTTAACTTTATGAGTGTCTGATAAAACACGTTGTGATATTTCCCAGATGCCTTGATAGGCTGGTGTTTGAACATATTTAATGCTGTACAAATGACAAATTACTCTCTTAACTGTGAGATCAGTGATAATTAAACCACACAGCATTTCACCACATGATCCTGTGTGCATTTTAATTTTAGTTACAAGTTGCAGATGACAACTTTAACTCAACCAGGAAGCAGTCCGTCGGCGCACAATTCAAGGTAAATCTTTGCTTCTAAAAATATCAGTTATGTTTTGTGTGTCGGTTTATTTAATACATCCAATAATCAAAAGAAATCAATGCATCTAAATGTGTGCAATGCATCTTAAATGTGTACATCTATTGATTTCTACTTTGCATGTATCAGAAATATTAAATTGATTAATCTCACAAAAACTGTCAGGTCATATTTATGTGGAAGCTTGTTTCTGCCACAGGATAAATAAAAAGAATAAAGGTAATTGTGACTTCTTATCTAAAAATTCTGTCTTTTTTTCTATAAACTGCAAGATATACATTTAGAATTGCAAAATATGAATTCTGAAATATAAACTCAAAATTGTGAGATGTAATTTAGATATAAATAAGATATATATTTAGAATTGCAAGGTATAAACTCAGAATTCCGAGACACAAACTCTTGAGATAGAATTCCAAGATATAAATTAGATGTAGAATTCTGAGATGATAAAATGATATTTTAAACAGAAATGTCAGGTTTCTGAAAAGTATGGTCTTTTCTATGTACTCAATACTTGGTTGGGCCTCCTTTTGCATGAATTACTGCATCAATGCGGCGTGGCATGGAGGCAATCAGCCTGTGGCACTGCTCAGGTGTAATGGAAGCCCAGGTTGCTTTGATACAGCTTTCAGCTCATCTGCATTGTTGGGTCTGGTGTCTCTCATCTTTCTCTTGACAATACCCCATAGATTCTCTATGGGGTTCAGGTCAGGCGAGTTTGCTGGCCAATCAAAAACAGTAACACCATGGTCATTGAACCAGCTTTTGGTACCTTTGGCAGTGTGGGCAGGTGCCAAGTCCTGCTGGAAAATGAAATTAGCATCTCCATAAAGCTTGTCAGCAGAAGGAAGCATGAAGTGCTCTAAAATGTCCTGGTAGATGGCTGCGTTGTCTGTGGACTTCAGAAAACACAGTGGACCAACACCAGCAGATGACATGGCAGCCCAAATCATCCCTGACTGTGGGAACTTCACACTGGACTTCAAGCAACATGGATTCTGTGCCTCTCCACTCTTCCTCCAGACTCTGGGACCTTGATTTCCAAATGAAATGCAAAATTTACTTTCATCTGAAAAGAGGACTTTGGACCACGAGCAACAGTCCAGTTCTTTTTCTCCACAGCCCAGGTAAGATGCTTCTGACCTTGTCTCTGGTTCAGAAGTGGCTTGGTAGCCCTTTTCCTGAAGACGTCTGAGCGTGGTGACTCTTGATGCACTGACTCCAGCTTCAGTCCACTCCTTGTGAAGCTCTCCCAAGTGTTTGAATCAGCGTTGCTTGACAGTATTCTCAAGCTTGCGGTCATCCCTGTTGCTTGTGCACCTTTTCCTACCCAAATTCTTCCTTCCAGTCAGCTTTGCATTTAATATGCTTTGATACAGCACTCTGTGAACAGCCACACCTTTCAGTAATGACCCTCTGTGACTTACCCTCTTTGTGGAGGGCGTCAATGTTTGTCTTCTGGATCATTGCCAAGTCTGCAGTCTTCCCCATTATTGTGGTTTCAAAAAACAAGAGATACTCTGAATTTATACTGTAGGTATGGTCATTAATTGAAACTCAAATGTAAATATTCTAATATTTTGAGATACTGATTTTTGACTTTCGTGAGCTGTAAGCTCTAATCATCAAAATTAAAACAAAAAAACTTTTGAAATGTTTTACTTTACATGTAATGAATCTAAAATATATGAAAGTTTCTCTTTTTGAAACAAGTTACAAGAAAAAATGAACTTTTTCACGATATTCTTATTTTTTGAGATGCACCTGTAAACCAGAAATTCTGAGGAGAAAAGTCAGAATCGTGAGATATACACTTGCAGTTCTGGGTTTATATCTCACAATTCTAATTCTAATTCCCAGAATTGTGAGATAAATAACCTTTATTTAATTATCAGTATTTATTTATTCTGTGGTGTGAACAGGTTTCCCTATCCTTCACCTCATAATGAAGATAAATGATATTTTCAGAAAGTGAAGTCTTGGACCATTTAAGATCTTTGCATTGTGATTGTCATGATGATGAAGCGTGTGTTTGACCCGGTCTCCGTTAATTTAACAGCCTAATTGTCTGTGTATTGTTTTCCATGCAGCATTCTCTGGCTGTCCTCATTGAGAAGATGTTTGCGGCTGGTCCGCACTTTGTTCGCTGCATCAAGCCAAACCGAAGCAAGCAGCCGGATCAGCTGGACAGTAAACTGGTGATGGATCAGGTGGGTTCAGCTGAGTCACTTCAGCATCTGCAGCAGAGCTCTGCTGCATTCGGCCCTGTTTATTTTCCACAGCGGAGCCAAATGCATTCTCAGATTTCCCTGCCCTCCAGTGGAGTCTGAGCTCTGTGAGCTGTCCTTAAACCTGGAAGCCTTTTAGTGCTGTTTATGATGGATCTTAATCCCTCTAATGATAAAGGAGCCGCTGAGTTTGTGCTTAAGTGCCAATATGGACTAAACACTGTATTAAGTGATTTACTTGTTGGTGCTGCTAGTCCTACGACGCATTGTAGATTTTAGCACTGACTATAAACTCTTGTGTTGTGTAGATATTAGTTAAAAGTAGATTTTTACATGTAAAACTTGCCACCACTATATTAGGGTGCTTCTTAATGGTTGCTAAAGTTGGATGGTTAGTAATAGCAGTGAGTAATAAGTAACTAGCAACTATTGTTTTCTGTTCTTGAAAAACGTCTGTTCCGTGTAAGATCGGTCCATCCTGCTCAAATGACATCATTTGTTTCTATCTGTGTATGTTTACACATAAACAGCTATTAAGTCACATGGTCAGATGATGTACAGTCTTGGAATGTAGAGTTACATTCAGTACATAAACAGTACGGTAAAAACTACAAGACTGTGCAACACCGACACCTTCTGGAAATTTGTGGAAGTGCACTTTGTGGCCTATAAGAATATGGAATATAATCAGGCCTGGATTAAGAACACATAGGGCCCTGGGGCTATAAAACCCAAGCCCCCCCCCCCCCCCCCCCCTTCATAGCAGCCTATCTTGGTGCCACAATGTTTTCTACCACCGGAGTAACTCAGTTTTTTTTTTTTTTTAAGTAATTATTTCTTACAATTTTGACAAGGTGCCAATAATTTTGTCCAGTCCATTTTTGAGTTCTATGTGAAATTTGATCAAGTTTGACTTCTCAGGTTTTTTTTGTGTTGTTGCAGTGTAAACAAAAACAATAAGCACGTGAATACCAAAACATTTGCAATTGGAGCAATTTTCTGAGAGAATTGCAAGGGTGCCGATATTTTTGGCTATGACCAGTGTTGGGGAAAGTTACTTTTAAAAGTAATGCATTACAATATTGCGTTACTCCCTAAAAAAGTAACTAATTACGTTACTTAGCTACTTTTTAAGGAAAGTAATGCGTTACGTTACTTTTGAAATATGAGCAGGGCTTGATTGTTTTTAATACAAGAAGTTCTAATCATAGCAAATATAAAAGCCCTTTCACACCAAAAAGTGTCATGAATAAACCTCAGACTGAAGGAAAAGTAAATTCACGTCTGTAAAGTAGAACGCAGGAGAAGAAAGTTCAACACTCTTCAGCAATAAAAAACAATGGAGCACAATGGTTAGTTTATCTAAAGTCATTTTTGCTTATTAGTATGGTTGAACTGGATCATCAAAGGTCAGCAGCGTTAATAAAATGAGATTAGATACATTTGTGTGGTTTAGCATATTTAATTATTGCAGGTTTGTGTCATATTCTGAGTTTGCATTTCACTGTTTTAATTCATTTTGATGAATACTAAATCTGTTTTTTGCGAGTGGGATGAATTAATGCACATTCACATTTAGTCTAGAACTACAGTAACAGCATGATCACACAGTGCACTGTCAGTCAATAAATGGGGAAAAAAGTAACTGGCGTTGCTTTTTTGAAAAAGTAACTCAGATATTTTCTTGTAAATTAAAAAGTAATGCGTTACTTTACTAGTTACTTGAAAACAGTAATATTATTACGTAATTGCGTTACTTGTAATGCATTATCCCCCAACACTGGCTATGACTGTATATATTTTTTATATTTATTATATTTGAATATAACACTTAATAACATGTATGCATTATTATTACATATTTAATAATTTAATAATTATATTTGATGTAATATTACATATCATATTATACTAATATATTCTACTATACAACTTATTAACTTATTGTTATTTATTTTATATTTATGTATGTATATATATGTGTGTGTGTGTGTGTATACATGCGCACAATTTAATGGTGCATAAACACAATTAAATGTATAATAAAATGTATATTATAAATGATAAATGTATTATAATATAAAACATAATAAAGTTAACATAATAAAAAAAATAGAATAATATACATGCATTAATTGCTTTATTATATTTATGTATTTATTAATTAAATGTATGTGTGTGTGTATACCAAAGAATATTTAATTATAATTAAATCATAACAACATTTAACATACATATGCATATATATATATATATATATATATATATATATATATGACAATAATAATCATCCACTTTTGTTTGCAAAATGAAGATTTCCTTGTGTTTCATGGAAGACGTTTGTGCATTATGAGAGTGACAGAACTGTTTAATTTGTGTGTTATCATTCTTTAAAAGTGACCCAATGGTACCTTTCATAATCTCAGCTGTCCAGTCCATCATATTGGTGTTCTGATTGTCTGTTCCCATCCTCTGCAGCTGAGATACAACGGTCTGATGGAAACCATCCGAATCCGACGGGACGGTTTCTCGTGGCGTCCGGCGTTCAGAGAGTTTGCCGAGAGGTTTGTGTGCAGGCAGGAAAACTGACACTTTTCAGTTCATTACATCAGATTCCCTGCGGCATGACTCACATTTCTATCCTGTAGGTACAACATTCTGCTGCTGAAACCAGATCTCTCGCTGGACAAAAGCAGGTCTGAACAACAGATACATCAGAGTTGTGTTAAAGTAATGTGCACCAAGAAATACAGGAAAAAAGCTCCCACCTAGATGGATAATAATGTACTTTTGTAATAATAATGTGCAATTATAAAAGATAATAACAGCACATTTAACAAATGTTTAAGTGTTCAGCTCCCTTTTATTTGATTTGATTCAAATGCATTGTTTTGTTGTTGTTTTCAGTTGCATGTCGATCCTGAACAGCACTGAACTCTCTGGTTGGAAGTGCGGGTAAGTTTGAGCATGTTGCAACCTGCTTAAGTCATGAAGTAAATCAAATGATATGGATTATTGGTGGTATTTGAGCCATGTGTAACTGTTATTATTGTCCACACGCTAGTGTCATGATCTGAAGAAACCTCCAACCATTCACATTTTTATTCTGAAGTCTGAAGTCCTGTCAGGATAAATTAAATATAAAATTGATCAAAATGTAATAAATAAGAATAAAATATACATAAATTAACTATTTAATAATTTATTAATATATAGTACATATATAAATACATAGTGTGTGTGTGTGTGTGTGTGTGTGTATAAAGCAGTTACAAGTTTTGTGTGTAATATGTTACAATATATAATATATAACATTACAATTTTATTATTTAAAAGAATTAAAAATAAATTCACAAAATAAAATTAAAAATCAAATAAAAATATTAAATGTATGCAAATGTAATAATATAATATAACACAAAATAATAAATATACAGAAGTTACTATTTTATAAATTATTTAAAACGTGTGCGTGTAATAATAAACATATATTACATATATTTAAATTTTTTACATTATGTATGTGTATTTATTATTATTTATTTAATTTTTAAATATATGTATTGCATAATACATTACATATATTTAAATATTAAATAATTATTGGAATATTTAAATATGCATTAAATACACACTTATGACTACAATGACAATGAGCTTGAAATGAAAAGCAGTATTTATCTTCAGAAATGGGGAAAAAATATTATTTACTTGCCCTCATGACGTTACAAATCCAAATGCTACATTCATATTCATAAAATATTAAAATCTAGATTTCGTAAGATTTCGTCAGGATGTTTAGGTTTGTTATGTTGTCTCAGGATCTAACGTATTAATTAATTTGGCTTGAACATCTGGTGATAAAATAATATGAACGGATGCATTAGATACTTTATTGGCTCAGATAATATTGACGTATCGAGCAAGTCACAGTAGTTCTCTTGTGCTGCTCTTTCAGGTCGAGTCGCTTGTTTTTTAAGTACTGGCACCAGGAGGATTTGGCCCGTCTGCTGGAGAGACTGGGACGAGCGGTGCTTGTCATTCAGAAGAGTGAGGAGCAATTAAACTCGTTTGTTTATCCCTCAATTATAGTCTATTAAATTCAGCGGAGCTCACATGACTGCACTTGAAACTCTTGGCTCAAAGTTTGACTGTTTTATAGCAGCTTGAATCACCTCTCAGAAACACACTCATAAAAACATATCAGAACAAGTTCAGACGTGAACTTATCTGGATATGTGGCTGTTAATAATGGCACAGAATGAATGGGAGGACATTATAAAACATCTTCTGTTCTTGCCATATATTATTTTTTGTGTATTTTCCCCTTGACATTCATTCACAATGTCAAGCCTCTGACCCATAGTTAGAATTATAAAGGCTGTTTTTGTGAATGTACCTTTAATACTTTTATATGTAAATGGCCTGTTATGATTCGGTAACCCCTTCATAGTGGCGTAGTTCACATTATTAAGTCGCAGAGTACTGAATTTGTGTTAAAATATAAATTTAGGAGGTCATACACTATTTATATAAACCTCCCATATTTATTTAATATTTAATAATATTTTTTTTTTTCAGAAGCACAGCAAAAACAGTAATATTGTGGAATATTTGTTTACAATTTTACAGTTTTTAAAAGAATATTTATTTTAAAAAAAGTTAATGTAAATTTCAGTTTCACAAAATTAAAAGTTAAATGTAATAATAATATAAATATACATAAATAAACTATTTTATAATTTATTAAATTATTTTAAAAGTTTGCCTGTGTAATAAATAAAAATATGTATTTAGATTTTTTGGTAAGTTATTAATTTTTTGCGTTGTTTAAATGTATTTATTTGTATTTTAATTTATATTTTTATTATATTTGTATCATTATTTATTACGTTATATATCTATTGCATAATATATTACATCTTTAAATATTTAATACATTTAAATAATGGAATATTTAAAACTGTTTTCAACATTGGTAATATTTAGAAATGTTACTTGAGCAGCAAATCAGTATATTAGAATGATTTCTGAAGGATCATGTGATGCTGAAGACTGGAGTAATTATGCTGAAAATTCAGCTTTGCGTCACAGAACAAAATGACATCTTACAATATATTCACCTGGAAAACGGTTCTATTAAATAGGACAAATATTTCAGTATTTTTCTGTTTCTACTGTATTTTTGGTCAAATAAATGCAGCCTTGGTGAGCAGAAGTGATTTTATTATTTTTTTTATTACAAAAACGTTTAAAAACAATTCATAATTTTTCTAAACCTTTTGACTTGTATTTTCACATTTGTCCTTGTATATTTCATTGCCTCAGAATGAAAAGAATTCAGTCTTAAGTGCATTACTGTAAACATGATTTATGCTTGTTTTAACAGTGAGATGAGTTTGTCTTGAGTCATTTGAGTGTTTAATACTTGACTGTTGACTGACTCAATGTTGTGTAGATTACCGCACTCAGATCTGCCGGAGGAGGTATCTGGCTCTGCTGGCGGAGATACGGCGGCAGCAGCAGCGGCAGGCTCAGCGGGAGAGAGAGGAGCATGAGGAGGAGGAGGAGAGGAGGAGACAGCAGCTGGAGGACGAGAGGAAGAGGCGCCTGGAGCTGGAGCAGGAGAACCTGCGTAAGACCTGTCCTCTGTGTTCACAGCAGTCAGTGCTGATGGCAGTGGCGTGTGTTAAAGTCATGTGTGTGTGTGTGTGTTTACAGGACCTGCGTCTCCACCGGTGCCCCTGCCGAGGAAGAAGAAGCCGGAGCCCAGGCCGCGCTTGGTGCTGAACGCCGTCCCCAAAGCGCCGCATCTGGCGCCTGTGCCACGGCCACGCAGCAAGCTGTTTGAGGTGTGACATCAGTGAAATATTACACCTGGGTTCATGAGATTACCTCCTCAACCTAGCAGTTTAAAGATTATTTATGTACCAAGTCACTTTTCTAGTCTCTATTAGAGCTAAAAACATGTTTTATGCTCCCTAATCGTTTGTTTCATTCATTCATTCGTATAAAACACAGTGTTTATTATAAATAGTAAGTAGTCACATTTATATTAATAATAATAAGTACATTCATACAAATAATAAATAAAATACATACAGTGGCATGCAAAAGTTTGGGAACCCTTTGCAAAATCTGTGAAAATGTGATTTTAACAAAATAAGAGAGATCATACAAAATGCATGTTATTTTTTATTTAGTACTGTCCTGAGTAAGATATTTTACATAAAAGATAAACAAACAGCTGAAATGATTAAAATAACCCCCTTCAAAAGTTTACTGTGTGTGGTTACCTGGATGATCTACGACTGTTTTTTTGTTTTGTGATGGTTGTTCATGAGTCCCTTGTTTGTTCTGAACAGTTAAACTGAGCACTGTTCTTCAGAAAAATCCTCCAGGTCCTGCATAATCTTCAGTTTTACAGCATCTTTTGCATATTTGAACCCTTTCCAGCAGTAACTGTATGATTTTGAGATGCATCTTTTCACACTGAGGATGATTGAGGGGACTCAAACACAACAATTAAAAAAGGTTCAAACATTCACGATGCATTAAGAGCCGGGGGTGAAAACTTTTGAACAGAATGAAGATGTCCAAATTTTTCTTATTTTGTAGAAATATATATATTTTTCCATTTAGTTCTGCCCTTCTGACGCGACAGAAGATACTTGCATGTTTCCCGGAAGACAAATTAAGTACAATTTACCTTGATCTTCAAATTCAAAAAGTTTTCTCCCCCGGCTCTTAATGCAGTGTGTTTCCTTCTGGAGCATCAGTGAATGTTTGAACCTTTTTTAATTGTTGTGTTTGAGTCCCTCAATCATCCTCAGTGTGAAAAGGTGGATCTCAAAATCATACAGTCACTGCTGGAAAGGGTTAAAATATGCAAAAGATGCTGGAAAACTGAAGATTCTGCAGGACCTGGAGGATTTTTCTGAAGAACAGTGCTCAGTTTAACTGTTCAAAACAATCAAGGGACTCAAACACAACCATCACAAAACAAAAAAACAGCCGTGGATCATCCAGGTAACCACACACAGTATTAAGAACCAAGGGTTCCCAAACTTTTGAAGGGGGTTATTTTAATCATTTCAGCTGTTTGTTTATCTTGTGGACTATATGTAAACATCTTTTATGGAAAATATCTTACTCAGGACAGTACTAAATAAAAAATAACATGCAAGGGGTTCCCAAACTTTTGCATGCCACTGTAATAATAATAACTATTATTATTATTATTATGATATTGAAAAATATTTCATTATTAATAATGTTATATTTTATTCATACAAAACATTTTTTTTTATGTTTACTATATATTATTATTATTATTAGTCTTATAAATAGTAAATAGTCATATTTATATTATTAATAATAAATAATTACACTAATATAAACAATAAATAAAATATATAATGATGATGATGATATATTTAAATAATTTATATTATTATTATTAATAATTTTAGCATATTTAATTCATACAAAATTTTTACTTTTTATTATTAGTTTATTATATATGGTCATATTAATAATAAATAGATATTAATAAAAAAATACTTTTATACCAATAATAAATATAATTATTATTTATAATAATACATAATATTATTATTGAATTATTAATAATAGTGAATACACATAAATATAAACACAAATTATTTTTTATTATTTATTATTTTTATCACTATACTATGCAGAAACTGCACAAGTTTTTGTGTTTGTTTTATAATTTATTTAATATTTGAAGTTTAAAGTCGACTTCAAACCAAAATTGAAATTGAAAAACTTCATTTAATTTCTTAAAATGTTTCTCGCATGTTATTTTCTTCGTGACCTGTAATAGGCCACATTATAAAAGTGACATGAATTGGGAATTTCTTTTTTACTTTAACCAGTATTGTTTATTGTTGATACACTATTATTTATTATAAATAGTTTTTATTTAAATATTTTGAATCGTTTTCATGATTAGATTTTTCAAATTAATTAGAAAGTTTTAATAATTTTGTTGCATTTTCATCATTTTTATTTGTTTCTGTTTCTTTTTTTAGATGTCTATATAGTTTTTATTAATTTTATTTCGGTTCATTTTAGTTCTTGTACTTCAAATTAATCTAAACTAAACAAAAATGTTGCCTTGGTAACTTGCTGAAATAAAATGTTCATGTATTTTAATTCAGTTAATGTTTATTTGATTTCATTGTTTTATGGTTTGTGTTTTGTTATGGTTTTAGTTAACAATAATAATTTGTTTTATTTTGTGATCAGGCGACTCTGTTTGATAACGAGCTGGATGAGAACGTTCACCTGTACGCTTCTCTGATGCTTCAGCCAATCGATGAAGAGCGAATTAAAGAGAAACACCTGAAGAAGACCAACACCATCCGCTGGTTCAAAGAGACGCAGGTGCGAAAGCTGACCCGAGATGGCGGCTTCCCCAGCTGGTTCCACGGCATGATCACGCGCAGGTCAGCCTCATTACCCACGCAAATTCATGTGACCCATGCTGGCAAAATGAGTCGGAATGAGCTAATTTAAAAATTTCACATTCTCCATTAAAATACCTTCAAAATGATATGTGACCCTGGACCACAAAACCAGTCATAAGTGTAATTTTTTTTTAAATTGAGATTTATGCATCATCTGAAAGCTGAATAAATAAGCTTTTGTTATGATAGGACAATATTTGACTGAGATACAGCTATTTGACAATCTGGAATCTGAGGGTGCAAAAAAATCAGAATATTGAGAAAATCGCCTTTAAAGTTGTCCAAATTAAGTCCTTAGCAATGCATATTACTAATCAAAAATTACATTTTGATATATTTACGGGAAGAAATTTACTAAATATCTTCTTGGAACATGATCTTTAATTAATATCCTAATGATTTTTGGTATAAAAGAAAAATCTATATTTTTGACCCATACGATGTATTGTCGGCTATTGCTACAAATATACCCATGCTACTTATGACTGGTTTTGTGCTCCAGGGTCACATATATGACTTGGAATCGGACAAAAAAATTACTGAGTTACAGCAATTTGAAGGCGATCGAGTCATCAGAGTTGATTTTGAAAAAAATCGAGTTAAAGATTCCAAAGCAAAATCACCAAGCAACGTGGCATATTTTCCTCCAATTATTATTAATCACAATATAGCTATTTTTTATTTTTTCTTTGTTATTAAAAATAAGAACAAAAATGCAAATAAACAGTAGTTTAATGAAGAGCAGCGAGTGATTCCGTCTTTTCTTTTAATGTTTGATTAACATTAATGCATAGATCTAATATAATGTCACATTTTTTCCCAACCATTCACTAAATGTTCATGTAAGACATAACAGATTAGGAGACTGGGAGATTGCGTGCTCGTGGAAAGGCGCTTTGCAAATGTCAGTCAGCACGATCGTTTTGTTTTCCTCGTGTGTTTGAAAATCATACTTCACTGGTTTGAACTCATGTCAAACAATTCAATATGAATATTCACAAAGCTGGAATACTGCGCTTGTCAACAAAAGACCTACAACTTATGATGAGAAGCAGCAGCAGTCGTCCATAAGCGAGCAGAGAAAAAGCTACCCCTCTCGGAAAACGTACAAATAAAGATAATTTTAGATGTTTAATTACTATTTGGAGCATTAGGATGGCTAGAAGAGGGCTTAAAGAACAAATTTTTGTGAAAACCTCAAATTTGACCAAAACTGACATTTTTCACTTCTTTTGAAATTTTGTCTGTAGCTCAAAATTAGACCGTGCACATTCACACACTTTATTTATATAGCACAGTTTAATGCAACTAAAGTGCTTCACAGTCACAAGCTAAGAAACACAAGAAGACAGCAAAAATATGCACACCCACATCACATAAAGACACATTAAGTATTAATTTGCCTGTCCAACCTTAAATCACTATCCAGAACAAATCCCAGATTTTTACACTATATTTAACAAAAGCAGTCAAAGAGGTTGCATTCAAGCACTGAAGCACATCATGCTTTCTAGGGCTGAACACAATAACTTCAGTTTTGTTTTCGTTAAGCTTCAAAAAATTTGCAGCCATCCAGTCCTTAACATAATTTAACTATCTCACGGGCAAATAAATCTGTGTATTATCAGCATAATATGAATTATGAATGAATGATACTTTATATTTCTGAAAAATAGCCTCTAACGGTAGCATATGAAGGGAGAAAATAATTGGAGCAAGAATTGATCCTTGTGGGACTCCCTAAGGAAGATGTAATCTTGAAGAATTACAGCCTCCGTTGCTAACAGAAAAAAATCTTTCCATGAGATAAAATTTAAACCATTTAAGCACATTACCTTTTAGGCCAACCCAGTGTTCTAAGCGGTTAATTAAAATCTCATGGTCCACCATATCGAAAGCTGCACCAAGGTCAAGCAAAATTAAAATATCATTTTTGCCATTTTCCATTGAAACAAAGATGTAATTTAACACTTTGACCAACACTGTCTCAGTGCTATGGCAGGGCTTAAAGCCCAAGTGAAAGGGCTCACCAATTGAATTCACAGTGATATGTGCTTGTAATTAAAAGACCTTGGCTAAAAAAGGTAAATTTGAGATCGGTCTAAAATTATTAGGATCCTCTATTGCCAAATTAGGCCTCTTTAATAATGGGAGAACATGCTTAAAATCTGCTGGCCAGGTGACATTTTGCCAGCACGGGTCACATCAGCATCTGAATATACAGTATTTAAGATATGCTGACTATAACCTTGCTTTCTCAGACAAGCAGAAGATCTCCTGATCGACAAACCTCTCGGCTGCTTCTTGGTGCGTGTGGGTCAGAGCCGGGAGGGTTACACACTGACCTTCAGGTGCGTTCTGCCAAAACGTCAAAATCAGCGTAGTAGTCCACAGATAAAGGTGCTAAAACCACTACAAAAGCACCAGAAGTAGTATGACGTGTGCTGCATATTTCAAGTTGAAGTAGTTTAAATTGAAATTTAAGTAGTTATTCACTAAATACGGCTTATAGTGCATGTGTACATCAGCAGAAATCAGCTTATAAAAACCTGTTTATAGGGTTTATATGCAAATCAGCTCCTTTTACATGAGAATAAGAAAACAGTTTAACAGATTTGTTACAGTATCTTCATATTGTATGTATGACTGTTAATCAGGGTTTTTTTTGTAAACCGTTATTTTGTCATAAAAAGACCATGAATGTTTAAGTTTGATTTTACATAAACTTGCATGGTGGAAACATAATTAATTGAATTTCAGCAACAAAATGTGGTGCTTCTCCCCCCCCCACCCCAATTTTTTGTACTTAATAATAATAATAATATTATTGTTGTTATTATTACTAATTTATATAATATTTGCATTTTTACTAGTTACTATTATCAATGTTTTATTTTATATTTATTATTTATTATTATTAATAGTGTTATAAATAGTAACATTGTTATTTATATCTTTATATATGTGTGTGTGTGTGTGTGTAAAAATATTTTAAATAGCATTATTTATATAAATAATAAATACATAGGAATAAATATAAATAGTATATATTTTACTCTATTATTAATAATAATCATATTAATAATAATAGCAAAAACTACAATATTTTATTCATATTTAATTTTAATATTATTATTTATTATTAGTGCTGGGCAACGATTAATCGCATCCCAAATAAAATATTTTTGTACATAATTAATATACACAGTACACACACATATATTATGTATAAATACACAAGCATGCAAATATTTTCTAAATATATACTGTATGTGTGTGTCCTTATATATACTTATTAAATGTGCGTGTACTGTGTATATTTATTATGTACACACAAATTTTTATTCTGGATGCGATTATTCGTTGCCCAGCACTATTTATTATATGTGACCCTGAAGCAGTCTTAAGTCGCTGGGGTATATTTGTAGCAATAGCCAAAAATACATTGTATGGGTCAAAATTATCAAGTTTTCTTTTATGCCAAAAATCATTAGGATATTAAGTAAAGATCATGTTCCATGAAGATATTTTGTAAATTTCTAACCGTAAATATATCAAAACGTCATTTTTGATTAGTAATATGCATTGTTAAGTGCTTCATTTGGACAACTTTAAAGACGATTTTCTTAATATTTAGATGTTTTTGCACCCTCAGATTCCAGATTTTCAAATAGTTGTATCTCAGCCAAATATTGTCCGATCCTAACAAACCATACATCAATGGAAAGATTATTTAATCAGCTTTGATGATGTATAAATCTCAATTTAAAAAAACTGACACTTAAGACTTTTTTTGTGGTCCAAGGTCACATATAATAACATTCATTTTTATTTGAATAAAATAATGATGTGATAATGATAATATAATGTAAAAATATCTCTATTAATAATGCTACTAAATATGAATAAATTTAAATAAATAGTATACACGTGTTACAAATAATAATGATTAATTTTATTTAATTAATAATATATAATAATAATTCTTGTTTGTTTATTAATTTGTTTATTTATGTTCTTGATGTTGAACTTATTTTTATTTATCGCTTGGTTTTATTTATCGTATATGTATGATTTATGGCCTGTATCAGGGGTGCTGATCGCTGTCGTCACTATATGGTGGAGATGCAGAGCAATGGGAAGTATGTGATTCTCGGGGAGGATCGGGCTCACTCCTGTCTCACAGATCTGGTCCAGTATCACACTCAGGTGGGCATCAAGCCCTTCATGGAGCTGCTGACGCTGCCCTGCGGTCAGGTGAGTGTCCTGCGCTCAGTGCTGGCAAGGTTACTTCGGAAATGTAATAGGTTACAGATTACAAGTTACCCTATTTAAAATGTAATAAGTAGTGTAACTATTTCAATTACTTTATTAAAGTAATGTAACTGATTACATTTGAGTACTTTTCTAAATTTCTAATGGATGTTTTCCACTGTTAATCATTTTGAAACATTTAAACCAGGCAGGGTTAACAATAGTACTCAATAGTACTTCCTGTCAGACTTTCAAATCCTTCATTACTTGAATTAAGGTTATAATAATTACATTTTAAAGCACAGCCACCACAAGACTTTAGCACCGCCTTTTACTTTGGGATAGTTTTGAGGTTAAATACAGATTTAATATCATAACAAAAAATTGTTTAATAGCTATGAGTTTTTGAAATAAAATCTTTGCATAGCTATAACAGGAAATACTGACATCTAACAATGCCTTGGGGAAAAACAGTTAATCTTAAAAAATAAAGCATATACATAAATAAAACAGTTATTGAATAATTATGTGTCCTAAAGTCCTGAAATATTGGTGTCTCATATTTTAGAGCAGTCAATGCAATTTGGGAAATAAATCGTATATGTGTGTGTGAGAGAGAAAATTAGGGCTGTCAAACAATTAATCGCATCCAAAATAAAAGTATTTGTTTACATAATATGAGTGTGTACTGTGTATATTGATTATGTATATATAAATACAAACACATGCATTTATATATATAAGAAAAATGTCATGTTTATATATTAAATATGTTTATACATAATACAAAGTATAATAATATAAATGTATATACATGTAAATATTTAAAAAATATTGCTGTAAGTGTGTGTGTGTGTGTGTGTGTGTGTATGTATGTGTGTATATTGTACACACACATACATATATTATGTAAACAAAATTACAGTTACATTCATTTTGGGTAACACTTTATTTTAAGGTGTCATAATACAGAGTAATTACCTAATTAAGTACTTAGTAGTAGCCGTTGTACTTACATGAAACAAAATGCTTACCATGTAACTAAGTTATGGAACAGCCTGTAATTAGAGTTTGTAATTATATAGATGTAATAGACAGCTACTATTACACACGTAACAGGCCAAGTCTGTTACACAGCAACTGGTACACTTCAGTACAATCTTGATGCACTTTATTTTAAGTAGCTTATGACTGTGTACTTGCATTTAGAATTATGTTGTAAAAAGTCTGCAAAACATATGTAATCTTTTGCTTACATAAGTAGCTTAGTAACAGACTCGGTCTGTTACATATGTGTAACAGTAGCTGCCTATTACATCTGTAATTACAGGCTGTTCCATAACTTAGTTACATGGTACATTTTGTTTCATGTAAGTACAACGGCTACTACTAAATACTTACTGTGCCTATAGAAAGGCACTCATTTTATCAGTGTTTCCTTTTTAATAAATTTGCAAAGTTGTGATAAATCCATGCTTTGCGTGAATGGGGTGTAGATTTATGTGTGTGTGTGTGTGGGGGGGGGGGGTTAATTTAAAGCAGTTTAACATAACGCAACATAACAAAATGTGAGAAAAAAGAAGGGGTATGAAGACTTTCTATTGGCACTGTAATTAGGTAATTACTCTGTATTATGGACACCTTAAAATAAAGTGTTACCTTATTTGGTCATTAATTTACGTAACTCTTACATGTAACTTACTCTCCAACACTTTGCTCCATTCATAGCCGTGTGTTCAGAGTCGAGAGAGTAACGCTGGTTTGTGTGTGTGCAGATGTGTGATCAGGAGCCTGACTATGAGGAGCTCAAAGAGTTTACATCATCATCTTCATCATCTGCGGCGGAGCGTCCTGCTGAGGATCAGGACATGGACACGGGTTCACATAAAGCGCACTTACAGATGCAAAGGCTCTTCCTGCCACCGGGAGGAAGCTCAAACCCAGAGTCCCACAAACCGTCGGTGCTCAAGCGCATCTCTGACCGCCGCAGACGAGTCGAAGCTGCTCAGATGGATCACAAGGACGACGATCTGACCGGAGAGAGCAGACCATTCCCCCGACTCTACCCCTCCATACGACTGGCCATGAGAGAAATCCAGCACATCCTACAGGTACAAACACGCATGCACAGAGGATACACCCTTGTCCAAATACCCACACTTACAGTCTTTGCACTTGACTACTTGTATGACGTATTTCCTGTATTTGGTCCAAATGTTCAAGTGAGGCTCGAAATTGCGACCCTTTTGGTCCCATATGCTCCCATAATTGAATCTGTGCGACCTCAAAATGTATTTAGGAGCATCTGTGCGAGTGCATATAATTGTTGTAGTGTGACCTGTTTTCATTTCTCTAAAAACGTTCACAGTTATGTGCCTTCTATGTGCCGATACGGTTCTATCAAACGTTACATAACATCTTTACATTCTTTAATTTAATGCAGATTTTAGATTGGTTAATATTAGCTGTCAATCACTCAGTCACTGCTTTCCGCTGTCAGGTGACAGGGAGCTAACTAACCTTACCGCGGGAAATGCAAAGGGCTGAAGAAGAGAGAAAATGAAAAAACACTGACAGATTTCTTTTGTAAACCACCTAAAGGAACAAATAATGCTGGTGATAGCGATCATGTGGTGAATGTTGAAGTTTTTTCCTCCAAAAATCAGCATGATTACAAATGTGATATTGATTTTATGCAACAGTTCAATAAACAAGAAGTTTGAACTATTAAGAGACTTATGTTTTAGACGCCATATTTCCTGTTTTTGTTCTATTTTGACAACAAAAATAATTCCAAACAAAGCCACGGCACTGTTTTGCATCTCTGAGCAACATGACAGGGTTTTTTTGTGAATAAATCAACCGTTTAAATGATTTTGTAAAGTATTTATATAAAAAATAATAATACATTTGAATAAATAAATACACTGTAAAAAAAAAAAAAAAGTTGAGGCAACCAGCTTCAGCAGATTTTTTGGAGTTCTCTCAACTTGTTGTTTTAAGTTTAAGAGAATCTCCTACAAAAATAAGTTGAGAACTCAAAAGTCTGCTGAAGTAGATTTACAGTGTAGTGTATATTTATATTAACAATAATATATAAACTTCTGATTAAACTATAACAACAATGAAACATTATGAAAAACACGAGTAAACCCTCAGCTGTAGTTCAGTTTCTGTTTTGCTGATAGTAAAGCTGCGGTTGTTCAAACACAGTAACACAATATTCGGCACTTTTGCGTAATAAACGGTTTTCCTGTCAGTAAAGATGCCAGAAAAGCCTCCTCTCTGCGCTGCAGGCTAAATACCACCTAGTCCGTGTGAGCTGATGTTTGCATGTGTTTGTTCTTGTTCAGACAAAAGCACACTGAAGTCAACTGAATCTATTCACTAATCTGGAATTTTCCGCAGTGTTTCATGTCCTTTCAAATCCCATGTTTTTTTCCAGCACTTCCAGCAAAGCCAAGATCAGATCCAAGTCTCCTCCGGCAAAGCCTTGAGCTCGTGGAAGAGGACGGGTGAGTTATCAGATTTCTTTCACTGGTTTTCATCCATAGACCTTCTGTCTTGAACACAGTATTCAACTTCATATCAGCTGTAAAACCTCATTTTGACTTCATTATATGCTGATAAATTTCACAAAATTATCATGATTTGGAATACTGTTATGACCATTTCATAGTTTGTTTTTCACATTTTTGGAGCCCTAGATTTCATCATAAAAAAGAATAATGAATATAATCAGAAAGAGTGGTGACTGATTTCATTTTGGAATGAATTATTCCTGTAATCGAGTGTTTTGTTTCTATCTAATGTTGTAGTAAAAGTATGATTTTATTGTGTATTTGTCTGTTTCAGATGCGTGACACTGTGGAGATTGAAGCTACAGATGTTTTTGATGCTGCTATCTGTGATTTTTATTTTATAAATGTGAAATTTTAATTTGGATGTGGAGAAAACTACAGAGTAATTTGACATTTTTAACTTAATTTTTATTGTTGGTTGTAATGTTCTGTATTTTTATTTAATGTAAATGATGTTTTAGGTGATTGAATTAAATAGTTTTGTTTGATACACTGCAGCTCTCTCTGAGTTTAAATGCATGAATGA
The DNA here is from genome assembly GCF_936440315.1 of Barbus barbus. Lineage (NCBI taxonomy): Eukaryota > Metazoa > Chordata > Actinopteri > Cypriniformes > Cyprinidae > Barbus > Barbus barbus. The sequence goes on from NC_136723.1 coordinate 21,421,972, forward strand.
ATGAACGCTGAACTCTTGATGCAGATTGATAGTGTGTGTGTGTGTGTGTGTGTGTATCATGCGTGGCTCTGATAGGAGGAGTTTAAAGGCTCTTATAAGAGTGTGTATCTGAGTCTCAGATCCCACAGGATTCACAGCCGATCTTCAGATGGAGCTCATAGTGTTTGGGATTTTACTCTCTGTCACCTTCAGCGCCGTTCAAGGTAAAAATGAGGATTACTGCAAATAATAACCACTGTAATCAGTCATGATTTTTCATTTTGTGTGTGTGTATATATATATATATATATATACAGTACAGTACATATACTACTTTTACTGTTATTTACACTACAGGAATTACATTTAAATTTCTTTTTTTCCTTCTAACAAATACCTAAAAAAAACTTTTACACTACAGGAATTAATCTTTTGGTCTTTCAAACAAATCTTTTTTTTTATGCATAATTTGTATATGTTTTATGAGTATGTATATCTATTTGATCACGTTATTTTAATGTCCAATTCTCTATTAACTTGGCTTTTTGCTTCAATAAACTCCTAATTTGTTGCTTATTAATAGTTTATAAGGTAGTTAATTTCAGGTAGTGTGAAGGATCTAAAATATGGTCATGCACAATAAGGCATCTCTGACAATAAGGCA